>NW_013669942.1:20153-35122 GCF_000517525.1 Limulus polyphemus
TTTACCTGAAAGTATAGATATTAAATATTTTAGATTGTTTTATATCTAAGAATGCACTATAATAGGCCTATATGTAGGTTAAATGGGCAGGACATAATTTGTTAGCGAGTGGCTGTCTGAACAGTACAGTGGTAACGCGCTGGACTCCCGATCGAGATGCACACACGTGTTAAATAGGCTATATTAAAAATCGCAATTTTGATTTTTATAATATCAAGTTATCTATACAGAAATATTTATAAACATTTTTTGTTGATATTTGAATTATAATAGGCCTATATATCATGATAGTTTTGTTCACTGCTTTTTGTAAAATAACAACAAACCTGAGCACGAACAATACCTTTAAATTAAATTATTAATCTGTAATTAATTATACTTACATTAAAATCAGAAGCAGTTTTTCTTAATGACTCATTATGATTAATAACTCTATCAGCCGCCTGCTCAAACACCTTTGTTGACACAGGTCCTCTATCAGTCTTTCTAATATACGTGCGAACCATAATTGCAATTGATCTGTAAAAAAAATGAAATTCATTAATATTTCATGTGCATTACACCTTTTTGATGAACTTTGGGGCATGTTGTTACATGCTGTAACAACATGCCCCATATCGACATGGGGTATAACAATGTCTCCATACTTAATTCATCGTCAAACAACATAACTCAATGTTATCGTATATTAAGAGGTATTAACTATCGAAGTCTACAACTAATAAGAACAGTATCAAAACACAGTATATAAAGAGTAAATAGATATTTCCTAGACATTTTTTTTAGTTTAGGTTTGCAAAAACAGAAAATGTACATACCTTTTTTTATTTCGTGACTGATCTTATTCATGCCGCCATTAAAACAAAGTTTGAGCAACACGTGTTCGATGGTCCATGAACTATCGTCGTCTATTAATCTCAACAAGAGCTAGAGGCACTGTATCGACTTGCCCCTTTAACAACTAGCCCCGGTCTCCCCTACTTACAATTAATTACGTTAAAGTTAATAATAAACACAAACATGAAGCAACTTCTAAAACATTTACTTTATAGGGGGTTCTTTTACTAAGTCTTATTGATATAAACCCCTCTTAAAAAGGTTGCAAATTTTGTACTGATATTTTAGAGAACAAGACATATCTAAATCTGAAAAATTACATTTAGTGTTAATAGAATATACAGCTGAAGCATTTTAACGTTGTTTTTGATTCTCTGGTATGGTAGGAAAAGAATGACAGGAAGTTACAGAAAGTCTGTAAAATTTGGACTAGTGGCAGTTCTTAGAATAAAGATTTCCTAGTAATTTGTCTATCATATTAACTACTTCATATCTATAGAATTCCAACAATATGAACGTACCCAAGCGGCTTCTCTAGATATTAAACTTAGGTTTATTAATCTTTCAGTTTCACCAAATTGATTAACTACATTTTGGGACAAAGAGTTTAAGAAAAATCTCATACTATAGTTTGTGATGTTAAATGTCTTTCAGTATTTGAATTTTTACTCAAAAATATTAGTATTTATGTTGCATAAGTACAATTAACAATGTATCAAAATTGGTAATATGAGTGTCTGATCACAAAAATTACATACAGGTGTTAAAAAAGAATGTTGAACATAAAAGAATTACTAGCACATAACACTAATAATAAACTTTAAATCATGTACTTGGATTTGTTAATCATAATTTTTGTTCGCCCTTATTATTAATATAAATGTTAAGTTAAAATTATTTTATCGGGTTAAAGTGTGGTACAGCCTCTTCCCATTTTCTACAATGATCAAATATTAATGCCATCCCCTATTTCTGGAAATTATTTGATACATTTCCCCATACTTATTAATATTATTAAAATACTACATGAAATATGGTATGCAACAAATACAAGAATAAAACAGGTACAGAAACTTTACAAATTCAGTCACCTAGTCCTGGGAGTATTTCTATATGTTATTGTAATTGATTTTTTCCAGACTTTTCCATGTTGTGTCTAATAAATGATATCAATATATTTGTAAACTTGCATTGATCTTCATGTTCTGAAGATTTCTTAATGTAAGCTTATGGATATATTACCATTTGTGTCCATACGTAACCCTGACAGAATTTGGAAAGAGATTCATAAATGTTTATAGAACAGTGTTTTATGTCTAAAATTCAACAGCAACTATAAGACAGTTTGTCAATAAAATTTTATTAAAACCACTAATATGTACTTTTTTCATAAACATTTTCTATGTGAACCATTTAGACATGTAAGGGCCATCTAGCTCATAACCAATCTTCCTGTAGTAGTCCCTGGTACCTATACCTGGAAAAAGAAAACAGAACTTCAATTGGAAACACAAGTACTGAGCTGTTTCTAGGTTGTAAACAGTTCCTGAATATATAGTGATCGAATATGTAGCTTTAGAATTTTAAATGTAACTTTTATTGCAAATGAACTGTAAAAACAAAATCAATGAGGAACAACAGCTATTGAAGTTGATGAATATTTTTCTTTGAAAACAACAGGTATAGAAAATCACAAACTTGGTTATGTTAACATTTTCCTTCCTTAAAAATGTAATTATGATAGACACCTCCTTGCACCACTAAGAGTTATTTACCTTGTGCAGAACTGATGTAGAATTTCCTGCACATGCCACAAGCCTTGAACAATCTTCCACCTTGACATGTGTGTATGCGTACTGCACTAACCTATGACATAATCATCATAATGCTGTAGCTTTCCACCAAAGGAGGACAAAACAACCTCCATGCACAGTAATTCCCATAAGCAATAGCACATGATCACAGGTTCATTCTTGACAAGGCAAATTAAATGCACTGGAAGTAAGGAGAAAAGGTGGGAGGTGTTGCAGAGAGGTAAATATCTACCAGAAATACATTTTCAGATAAGAAAAATGTTTATTTCAGAAGCACTACTAGGAGCTAGAACACCACACTGAAGATAGTGGAAGAACCAAAGCTAATTAATCACAAAGATGAGCTTCTTTCAGAATCAGCAACAGAAAGGGAAAGCCTATGGTGTGTGACTTCCTTGAGACTAGGGGTCACCTAGTGATGCAGCACTCAGTGGGAGATTGCACTTCTTAAGCAGAGAATACTCTTTGTCCACCAGTTTTTTTTTGTACTAAGAGAATAAAGCAAATGATAACAGGAAAATCTAGTGCTGATGGTTACATGTCACCATGGTAGGTAAAACATCAAACGTTTAGTGTGGATAGGGCTTCAGGCCATTCTGTCTTGGTCAAACACTTAAATAAGAAAGATACTAAATTGACAGGTGGAGGAAGGAGAGCCCTCATTTGTGCTCCAAGGCAAATCCAAGTCCTATCCTATCCATTAGGATCTGCTGGAGAGCTATTATAACTGCAACTACACATAACACCCCAGCCCTACATCTCAAATGAGTGGTGGGCCCAACAAGTGGGGAAGGCACCACTCACAGAGAAAACTCCATACTGAATTTCTCAGCAGCTTGGGGCTGGGGAAGTAATGGGAGGAGGAAGAATATGTGTAGGGGAGAACAATGGAGAGTGTGCATGAACCACTGACATCAGGCACAATCATCTGGAATTGGGTCCCCACCAAGAGGCTGTAATGAGTTATGACTAAACACATCAAGCAGGAGCCAGATGTAATAATAAGACTATACCAGGTGCTGTCTGTTATTTGTACTTTGTTTGTAAAAGGTGCAGAAATGGCAGTAAATTAAATAGATATACTGTGAAAGCAGTCTTGCAGAAAACCCCATCTCGATAGGAGAGAATGACAGCCCACACTGTGGGAGAGAGAATGGTGAGTAGAAGCAATAGCACAAAAAACAGAAGAGTGGGTAGATCCATGGGGCTCCAGAGGTTGGGTAGCCAAATAAGATATCTCTGGTCTAGTGAGACAGGAAACCGAGAATTCAAAGGAAAATTGAAGGTGAGTAACCCCAGCTCAAGATACAAAAGAATGGAGAACACTTCCAAAAATTGGTGCAGTGAGAAATGAGGGCAAGACTTAGGTCAAGAAGAGAGGAGGAAGGGAGGCAGATGCTCAAAAGAAAAGTGTCAAGACTGAAGAGATCCCAAGAACAGAGAAATCACGTTAATATAGATACAACAGAGGAAGAAACAGATGTCAAAGAGGCAAACAAATAAAAACAGGCATCCCCATCAAAACTATTAGAGTTGTGATGAAGAGCCATAGTGATGAGGATAAGGTTGGAGATAAAGCTAAGGAGTAAAGATCAAATGAAAATGAGCAGATTGCAGAAAAAGGCCAAAGAAGGAGAAAGAGGAGCACCCCAGAAATATAGAAGGGTTAGGCCATAGCAAAGGTTTCAGAAAGATGAGGAGGACAAGGAAGACATTGACCAATGTGGAGGTGAGACAGAAGGAGGCCCATGAAGTAAAGCAACACAAGAGTCATTATGACATACAGGCAAAAGAGATAGAAAGTCACACACCTGAGTTACGAGTACACTAACATAAAAGGAGGAAGTATCTGTCCCTCATCATGAAGAGAAGAGCCAGAAGTAAGGGCTGAATGTGGAAGAGAAGGCTAAAATTGTCACAGGTGAGTTAGGCTCAACAGAAGGCAATGAAACAGTATGAGGGCCATGAACTGGAATAGTAGAAAGAAGGAAACCAACCATCTGATGCATAACAGTGGTAATATCATGGTTGAAAAACTCCAGAAGTGAACAAGTCATACCATGGTTCACTACAGCTCTATACAATTGTGGTAACTAAATATTTCCACATTATTTATATTACATTGCCATGTAATGGAATCCAATATCTGTCACACTCAAGGCATTAGTTCAATCAAATGATCTAAAGGGATAAGTACTAAATGTCAGCTCCATGAACACATAATGTGCCTCTTATCACCACTGACATAACTGAAGAAAAAGCCTGAAGAGAAATGTTTGGGTCTTGGGCATTTTTTTTCTTTGCATAAATTGACTGAATTAGCACAAAGAAGAAATGTGATAGCTAGAAAAAATGACGTTAGAATCAGGTGGATGGAACAAAATTGTTTCAAGAACAAAAATAAAAAAAGACATTCAATTAAAGTAAATATAAACTAAAACAGAAAAATTTACATCTGAAGAGAGTCAGTGTCAAGGAAAGAATTAAGCCTATAATCATGTGCTAGTACAGGTATTATTGCACATGGAAGTTATGTCACTCTTCTGTTGGTGAAGGGACATGAATATGAACACTGATTTAACTGGCTTCCTGAGATATTTTGTTTATAATTTTCTTTTAATATCTTGCAAGTAAGCATCAGATAGAGAAATGTTACTTACCTCTCTGCAACACTAAGAGCTATTATTTCATGCGCAACTTACATAAAATTTCCTGTGCATGTCACAAGGTTTTAACCAACTCCCACCCCTACATGTTTCTATGTGTACTGTACCAACCTATGATGTAATTGTCGTAATGCTGTAGACAGTAATAATCAGAATTAATGTTCAGGAAAGATGTCAGTATTTAAAACTTTTGGGTGGAATTTGGTAAAGCTACTAGAACTTTAGGAAATACTTAAACTTTTATTAAGTATAAAACTTATATTTACTGAAAGCATAATTTTACAAATGAAATGCATTACACAACTGATTTTCTATATTCAATATGCCATTTTTTTTTTGCAAGTCTATTAATATTTCTCTTAAACAAACCTGAAATAACAGAGATTTTGTTTGCTCCATGCTCCTCCATGGCTATTCTTTCAGCCTCTTCCATCAAGAGCATACCAAACCCCTGGCACAAAACAGAAATAATCAACTTATGATCTCTTTAGCAATCCATAAAAACCAAATTTTTCTAAGCCAGAAATATTGTTAGAAAAAATTATTTTGATCTCTAATTCCAGTTTTTGATTTTAGACATAAAAAAATTTTTCTATAAAGTACGAATTCTATTGTTGAGGGACATCAGTACTCTAATCAGCTCTAGAAAGTATAAAACATCATAGTTTCCATAAATTATCTCCTTTTGAAAACATTAGTGATATAAAATTTGAAAACAGGGAGAAAATGTTATAATGAACAGTGTATTATAGCAAATGTTAAACAAGAAAAACAATTTAAGTTCACTCTATCACAAAAGCATAATAATTTTGCCTCAAGCCAAAACTTTCAAATGTATGTTGACAACAATAGTGACAAAAAAAAAGAAGACTCGTGAGGATGTTTTGTATGCAAAATAATTAAGCATCAAAATTGAAGATTTATAAAATATTTAAAAATTTCATTAATGACACGTTAAACTTTGACAGATTTCATACAGATACTGAAGCACTTTCTGAAGAAAAATATTTAATTTTTTTTATTACATTCATCATTAAAGATAACTTTACTTAAGAATAATGCCACATACATCTACATACACATAGATTACATAAACAGGGAAAAATGTTATACATATATTTTTACTGTTAATACTGATAACCTTCCAGTACATATACTTTTATATCTGTATTCAAAATTCAGAAATACAATCAATTAAATAAAGCAGTCAAATTTAATAGCAACAAGGCTTGGGTACCTGATGTTGAAACTTGGTTGGATCTCTTGCATTCACAGGCACTACACTTCCATAGCTTTGTTCTGAAGTCAAGGATCACATTAAGTACATCCATCAATCTTTAGCATTACCATATGCTTGTTCAAAACAATACAGATATAAACCTCACAACTCTCGAAGCACAACCCAGACTTTAATTTATTACAAACACAAAGATAAATTTGTACTACACATCTGATCTAGTGTAATCAAAACTGAATCAGTCTTAGGCCTTTAGAATAGACTGGTAATATAACATTTGAAAAAACAGGGAGAAAATCTTGTTTAATGAATAGCATATTGTAGCAAAAAATAAACAAGGAAAAGAGTTTAACTTCGATCTCTCACCAAAGCATAAAACTTTTGCCTCAAGCCAAACTTTCAAATATAGAGGGACAAATATGACATACCAGGAACATAAAATTTGTTCACTAAACCAAAGATTCAAGAGCATAAAATGGTTTAAAGATGTACTAACTATTCCTGAAACTTCTTCATTACGGGAAGAACATATAATATTACAAAGTGTATTGCAAATGTGCATCACACAAGGATGTATTTGTTTTCATATTATTCTCAGTAACATTACAGTTTATTCAGGATAGAATGTTAATATTGATTTTCTATTCTTATGACAAATTATAAAAAATACTGATTCAACTAAATTTTTCATATCTAGACTAAAATATAAAGACCATACCTTTTGTCAACATATATTTGGATAAAAAATTAGCAATCAAAGACTAACTAAAACAACATGTAAAAACTGTTACATGCATAAAAATATTGAATTTTGTAAATTAAAATAAAATTTAATTAAGCAGTCTCTTCATGATGAGATACATTATCACACAAACGGCAATGACTTTCTTACAAGGACATTTTATGATATTACTTATTTTTAAACTTTCTTTTCTGGTTGAGAAGAGGTGTCTCTACATGTAAGTGGTTTTATCTATAATTATGTGAAGTACACGATATTACTGACTCCTAAAAGCTGCCAAGGTCATTCTTCACCATCAGGTGAAGGGAGAAAATGAAGATACATGTCTGTCTATAGCTATGAACTTTGGTAGTGTTCAAATTAATTCTAAAACTGTATATTCCAATAACATAACTGTATCTCTATAGAGTGAACTATAATACACACACTAAAGAATGGATCTTGAATAAAGCATCAGATATCACTGAGTAAGGAAACAAAGCATGACCATAAAGAACACCTGTCATCTTCTAGTAAGATCCACTATCTAGAGGTCAGTAAAATAAGAAGAAAAGATGCCATGTTCTGGTAACTTCCTTACTTGATTGAAGCAATATTGTCTAGTCTCATGACTTGTGAATGACATCTTGAAAAGTCTTTTAGGTAGGACTGCATCCTCACACTAACTGTCCAGTATAAGTGAAAGGTTTAAAAGTACAAGATGTTATAAAAAGAACATAGTTTGGTCATATAACTGCAAGAAAGGGATCATTAAAATATTTTCAGAGAAATTTACAAAATCCAAGATGAAAGCATTATATACCGTTGAATAGGAGAAGGAATGATGATCATCATGAGAAAGTAAATACTGTCTCTTCCAAAACTACTATCCTGAGATCATTTAGAGAAGAAACAAATAGGTTGTGGGGAAGGAAGACTATGTATTATACTATATTAATAGCCTCAGTTGTTGAAACATGAACCAAAGAATACATCATGTGTTAATAACCTAAAAGGTCTTTCTGAAGGAATACAGCCTCATAATAATTAGCTGGTGTCAGTGAAAGATTTAAAGGGATTATAATGTCAAACCAGGAACATAAAATTTGGTCTTTAAACCTCAATAAAATAACAAAAAGAGAAGTTTCTTTTCAAGAAAGTTTGAAAAATCATGAATACAAGAATGTTAAGAGGAGTAACATTTTGAAGGACCAGAAGGATAAATCTACTGAGAAACATATAAAGTCATGTTTAATTCAAAAAAGAATGAAGGAAAAATCTAGAGGGAACATAAAACTAAATTCTAATGTAGTTGAACTGCTGAAAATGATAAACACCTATTAAAAAAGGGCTAAAGAAATCAGAAAGAATGGCATGGAAGATGTAGCCACAAGAAGGTTTGGATAACGACCGGAAGGTGCGTAAGTTTTTTGTTTTTTTAAAAAGAGTTTTAAATTTATATATATATAAAAATAAGCCCTATGAATATCATGTTCCATAACAACAAAGTGATCATAAACTTCAGTGCTGCTCCCAAATCATGTACCACTAGTCCTAACAGTAGTTTGCACGAGCTTTTATGATACACATGAAGAATGTTAGTCTTTTAACAATATTTTATCAAACCCTAGCTACTACTTCTAGATAGTCCCTTCCATTTTCATGCCTTTTTAACTACAAATTCCTAAAATCTTGTCATTTAGGAAAGTCATACAGAATAACCAATGGGTATAATGTAGGTTTACATAAAAAACAATGCACTAATTAATCATGATAATGAAATAAAACTTTTTCAATAATTACATAAAAACTACCTTAAAATATTGTGGAAGTTCCTGTACCCTCTAAAACATGAAAACAATTTAAGATAAATAAATACAAAATTGTGTCTGTGACAACATGCATGGTTAGTTAACGAACTTGGGGAAATGTATGTAACTACCAGAATCCTATAAATGATGTCATCCTTTGATCTTTGCTGGCATCTCAGCAAAATTTTTGTTCCACTGTCTTAAAACATGTTTAGATTGGCTCTGTGCCATCACCAAGTATTGTGGTGACTCCATGAATATATGGGAAACTGTGATTTGAGTAACATACTAATCACACACTAACTAATATTATACAGTTCCAGGCTCTTCAAAGAGCTAAGCAAGTCTGTATAGATGGTACAATTAGCATATTGCTTAGCTTCTATTCCATCCAGAGCAGTGTATGAGGAGTAATTTTTGACCACATATGTTCTTTAAGCTGCTTTATTTTAGTAATAAAACTAAGCTTATTGTCAAAGAGAAATCCTAAGAGAATTTTCTCAGACAAGACAGGTATTTGTATATCTCTCACACAAAGCTCAGGATCAAGGTGTAATCCCCAATAGGAGAAATGCATGATGTTTCCTCTCAGACTTCCTTAACATTCTTAGTTGAATCAGGTTGTCCACAGTGAAATGTTTTCTGTTGAAACCACTAGTTGGTGGAGAGTATGTTGTTTAATTCAATGAACCAAACAAAATAAGCACCAATCTTTCTCTCCAGAACATTACAGAGACAAAGTAATAGATCTAAAATTAGAAAGAATCTTGGGATACTTCCTGAGCTTAGAAAAAAGAGATGACTATAGCTCAATATCATAAATATCGAACATATTTTTCCTATCAATCAGGCTAGAAAGAACCTGAAGACTGAGTGTGAGGAAAAATCATCTCATAGTGGATATTATCCAGTTCAGCTGATATAGAACAATTCTAAGAACTATGACTGAAAAAAAGAAAAGGAGAATATCCTGCAAGATATCAACCACATTATATCTGCCATATCCACTGCTGATGAGGATTTTTACCCGATACCAGGGACATCAGGTTTGACTGGGATACAACAGACATAGGTATACTTGACTGATTCCTTCTCCTGGAGACAAGTAAATTTAGCTTAATTTAATTGTACAACCTATAGAGACATAGATGGCAACAACCTTCAGAAGTGTAGTGAATGGTACATTCATGAACTTATTCATTACAAGTCCTGTCTTTTCTGCATAATAACAACTGCCAAATATTGGCAGTATCAGCAGTTTTCAAAAATGATATTAACAAACAATCAAGGCCTTAATGTCATTTAAATTAGCATGCAAACCCTTACAGTTCCATTATTTTAAAGTGGTCATTTTCATTTAGATTGATTGGGAGAATTAGGCTGGAAACATATTAAAAACAATTTTCTGTTTCTAAATGACAGGCCTATCAACCTCCATGATCTCTGCCCCCCCAAAAAAAAGGAAAAGGTCTCCAATAGAAGGATTCCAAGATCAAGGGCCATGCCAAATAATCGTCAAAATCACTAAAATGGTTCTGGTCTTTCACTGGTGCTACAAGCAGTGATAAGAATGGCAATGGACAAAGGGCAAGAAGATATATGGAAGGGCCATTACCATCTTCCTTATATCAGGGTACAAGATGTGACATTACTGAGAGTCTTATTCCCCTGTACCTCCTCTTACACCCATTTGAGACATGGTCTAGAATAAGAGGAATGGAAATTACAGCAGTTGATAGAGCATGGCTTAACCTGATACTTGATGGTTGCATAGTCTTTGCCAATGAAATAAGCACAGATTAAAGAGCCATGATGGCAAAATGTTTTACACTGCCCAAACTGCTGACAGTGGAAAGAACAAAAATGATTAGAAACATTAAGACCAAACATTGCATCATAAATAACCTGCCTTGACATCACTAGGCGAGTGTGGTGATGTAAAGGTCAATATGAGCACCCTAATCAACTCAAATATTCCATTCTCTGGAGAGTTTATCAAGGAACAAATCTGCATATGTTGATAGCATGTCTTAAAAATAAATAGGGTCCAAGTCAATATAAATACATCAACTAAAATTCATTGAGAAAATAAAAAGGCATGCACTAAAACATATGTATGTACAAAAAATATATTTAAAATAAATAAAGTAGGTAATCAAAATTTTCATTACCATTAGGTCACTGGTTTCAACTGACTTCACAGTTTCCTTAAAACATTACAAAGTTGGTCAACTCAAACTGGAAAAGGAGTACATTAATCATCACTGTTATCCTCAGATAAAATCACATTCTCCCCATTTCTATAGTCCATTTTGGCTTTGCAATTTCAATATAGAGAGAGAACACTGTCTGGGTATATCAATAATCAAACTCATGAATTTTGTGAACATGAATTTACCCAATGATAACTTAGCATTCATATATGGCAAACATCCTGAAATTTTCATATGTGCTCAATTACCCAAACTTACCTTTATATGGCAAAAACATTTTGTTAACACAAAATGAAATTATTACAGCTCTAATGGCAAATTTTGTTAACTTCATATATACATTTTAAGAACTTATGTTTGAAATTACAGAAGAATGTATTAAACACTATGTGAACCACAATATATCTGCTATGCCCAGTTTCAATGAGGTATTTTGTCCGATACCATGGTTTATCAGGCTGAAATACAATAGACACAATAACGGTTGAAACTATTTATAATATCACAATGAATGAACAACAACTGTTACAGTGTGAGCTAGATCAAGATGATAAAATGTAACTTCTATATATATGTAACAATTTTAAAACTGCCATACAAACTTGGTAATTCAAATATAATGTAACATAAACATTTCCAATAAATGTTGATGCTAACTTGTTATAAGTTAACAATTTGATACTTACATACCTCAGAAGCTTCTCCAATTATTAATTTTATTTATTTACAGTATATTTCATAGTTATTTAGGTTTAACTAACCTAGAAAAAAATTTTAAACATAGATTTTTTTGAAAACTTTTTCATGTATACATTTCAGATTCAAATAAACTTTGGATTAAAAATTTAGTACCGATATACTAAAGTAGCATGTATCATACTTTATATGATTGGTATAAAGTTGATACACACAACAAATGAAACTGACTGAAAATTGGAAAAATTTTAAGTGTATTTAAAAGCTAGAAAAGATATGTCCAAAAACTGACCATAGAAAGTTAAAATACATCAACTTTAATGCACTAATAAATAACAGCTAAAAGTGACTTTATATGTAATACTAAAAAAAACAACACATACATTTCCACATAAGTATTGAGGTTTAATGCCCACATAAGAAAGGTTCATTCTTCACACGTGTTTCGAACTTTGCTTACGGTAGTTTCTTACATTTTCATAGTTTATAGACACAGAAAATATTTGATTACGTTAACCCAGTAACATTTTTTTTTTGCAATTATGAATTTTTGTCAATTGTGAAAAATTATAAACTTTTATCTGCATAAAATAAAGTAACCATTATTTCATTTCGTTACTCTGTAATATTTACAATACCAGATTTCATTATGTCATGTATTTTCAATATTGTCTTTGCTACTCTGGGTGTTCCTGTAGATATAGATATATATACCATATATAGTTTTGTAAAATGTTGCATCAACACAGTTGTTTCTGCACTTCAGGTTTAAGATTCTTGTCTACGTGCTGTTGAACACATTATAAGAGTTACATCCACGTTACTGTAAGCAACTGGTGCTACTCACTAGTTGCCCTACCTCTAAGCAGTACTTCAAAGATAGGATCAACTATACTCGAACTTTGCCGTTTAGCCCACGTATAACATAAATGGTTCAAAATACCAAATGCCCATGATCTTTATTTATTGTTACCGACAAATTAGCTATAACAACATATTAGAAAAAGAACCTTTGGTATATAGCATTAAATATTTTTACTTGAAGAAAATGTATACAAATTTACTGTTTAAATGCAACTAAATATCATGCATTTTCAAATAGAACATCAATAAAATCCTAAAACTGTAAATAATACAAGTAATAACAATTTGGATAAAGTGTGCTACTCAATTTTAAAGAATGCGTCAAAAATTGGTCAAACTTTTAATTAAATAATTATATTGAAATTCACTATATTATTATTTTTTTTTTTTGGTGCAAATTTTATCCTTTTTAAAAGGATTTACCAGAAGACTAAAGGTCAACATTCCCTACTTTAAATTTAGTTTTTTTACTGTGACCTTTGGCCCTTTTATAGAAGCCTTGTACATCACTTGCTCAATGAAAGCTCCGATAAAATAGTCACAACTAGCAATAAAAAAACAAGTCCAAGTATGGTAGTTTTTAATAATATATGACATTTATCAAATATCAAAATAACTATTCCTTGTCCTGTATCTTCTCAACATTTCTTCTACAGTTCTACAGAATCAAGCCAAACTAAGTTAGTTTGGTATGAATGGCTTAAACTATAGAGCTTTTTCTGACAACAGTTCTTTCATATAATACAGGACAGTCACATTATTATCAGAACTTACAAAATAATCTATTGAGATCCCTCCATATTCACTTAACACCTGTTGGCAAGCAAAGTCTCTCTCAACACAAGGGGGTTTACTCTTGGTGAATACCTAATTGTAAAAAAGTACTCCTACTAACTATTTCCTTCTGTTATTCCACTACTGGATACAATCACATCCGTAATTAGCAAGTTGGAGGGAGAAAATGTCATTGGATAAATGTGTTCTCACCATACCTGCATCCAATGGGGCAGTGCATTTTGTGTTTACTATATATTGCTGGTAACGTTCAGTATTACTCAGAGCAGAAACATAACACAGAGGCTCCCATGGAAATACTATGCAATTTGCAATTAACAAAAAAGTTTCATTACTTTTGGCACTGTCATAGTGGCAAAGGTTTCTGCATGACAGATCATTCCACATACTCAAACACACTCATAAGTAATCCCTTTAGTTTATGCGAGGAAAAACAAAAGAAAAGGATACACATGTAACTCTCGCACTATAGAAACACCACCTTTAAGTTCGTGCCTAAATGTTTCCTGAGAACACTTCCTTAGCCTCAGTAAACCTATAAGAATATCTTGTTCAGGGTCTTCATAGGATAAGAAAGTCTCCCATCCACCATTCGCAACATAATCTCTTCTAATGAGCTCGATCTAAAGCAAAGAATTAACAAGTTGAAAAAATTTCAGAGAGAGAAAAAAGAAAGGATACGTTTGTTTTTAAGCACAGAGCTACATAAGAGGATATCTGTACTTTGCCCACCATGAGTATTTATCAACTCTCATTACTTAACTTTTTTGTTTGTTTTCACTTTATTGTAACAGTTCAATATTCCATTTCTAACTTACCATATCACAGAAAGCATTCGGTATTTTTCTCCCTTTTTTCACTTTAGTTTATTCCTTTTCACTTAATTGTAGAATAGTTCTGTATTGTCATTTCTTGTTTGTTTTTGTCTAGAAATTATTTTCTGTTTTCATGCCTTACCAAAACAACAGTTTTTGTATTTCCATTTTATTTTATTAGTAGTCCTGCATTCTGATTTTGTGTTCAATTTATCATACGGTAGTCCTGCATTCCGATTTCTTGTTCAATTTATCATACGGTAGTTGTGTATTCCGATTTCTTGTTCAATTTATCATACGGTAGTTGTGTATTCCGATTTCTTGTTCAATTTATCATACGGTAGTTGTGTATTCCGATTTCTTGTTCAATTTATCATACGGTAGTTGTGTATTCCGATTTCTTGTTCTAATTTATTATACGGTATTGTGTATTCTGATTTCATTGTTCTATTTATCATACAGTAGTTGTGTATTCCGATTTTGTTTCTATTTATTCTATT
>NW_013669942.1:35143-62274 GCF_000517525.1 Limulus polyphemus
ATTCCGATTTCTTGTTCAATTAGTCAATACGGTAGTTGTGTATTCCGATTCTTGTTCTAATTTATCATACGGTAGTTGTGTATTCCGATTTCTTGTTCAATTATCATACGGTAGTTGTGTATTCCGATTTCTTGTTCAATTTATCATACGGTAGTTGTGTATTCCGATTTCTTGTTCAATTTATTATACGGTAGTTGTGTATTCTGATTTCATGTTCAATTTATCATACAGTAGTTGTGTATTCCGATTTTGTTTTCAATTTATCATACGGTAGCTGTGTATTCCGATTTCTTGCTCAATTTATCATACAGTATTGTGTATTCCGATTTCTTGTTCAATTTATTATACGGTAGTTGTGTATTCCGATTTCGTGTTCAATTTATCATACAGTAGTTGTGTATTCCAATTTCTTGTTCAATTTATCATACAGTAGTTGTGTATTATGATTTCTTCATTGTATCATAGTTGTATTCTGTATTCTAATTCTCAATCACTTTAATATAGTAGTAGCAGTACTATAATTCTCCTTTTTCTCACTGCTGTGTATCAGTACTTCTCTATATCATTTTTTGTCACTTTACCATTACTGTGGTTGTATTTTCTCTTTATTTCCAGTATTGGAGCATTAATAAGGAATTCATATTTTTCTTTGAGTTGATTACAGCATTATGCCTGTATGCCTTTTCTTCACTGTATTATAATAGTAGATTGAATTCCCATTTCTTGTTCGCTTTGTTGTCGTAGTAATTCCACAGTTTTCATTTGTTACATACTTTGGTGCAGAAGTTTCATAATCTAATTTCTTGTTAATTTTTCGGTACATGTTTGTAAATTATTCCTATACTTTAAGGCTAAGTTTCAAGGTACTTAAGAATGAACACTATTTTTTTTTCTGCTCTGATTAGTCATTTTAACATTCATTGGGCACCATCATCAAATTAAGCACAGAAATATGCCATATTTATTTTTAATGAAATATTTCCTTTTATTTTTTGTACATAAAATGTATTATCTCAATAGGCAATGCACAGATTAAAAAATAATAACAATTTTACAAAAATCTACAAATTCATAATGTAGATATTTTTTCTCACCTCATAAGGCTGAACTTTGTGGTGGATTTCTTGTATGCCTACCTCCCGTGTCCTTACGTCTCGGCACTTTGTTCCAAGATCTTTCATACGTGCCAGGGCAAGCTCTCTTAGGTTCCCATGTTCTACACCAGATGTCACAAGGGGCATTGGAATATCCCTATATGTTAGATCGATAGATATCACCTTAGAACACATAGATAGATTTACTTTTCAACTATTGTATCACGTGAACAGAAAACCACGTAATCAATATATATACTTATATGCTATCCAATCTATAAAGATAAAAATGTTAAGGAAACTTTCTTTTACTTTAGTAGTTTTTTGCAGTAGTAACTTTCAGACACAATAAGAGTAAATATTGAGCATAATAACACATGTTACATAATAACACATAATGTTACATAATAACACATGTTACATGTGTTATTATGCTCAATATTTACTCTTTTATTTAATCATCATCCAATAATACATTTTGGATGTAAAAGTTCTTCGTGCCAAAATTCGAAAAATCATGTCATGAAAAATTTAGGCTAGAAATCAAAACAATAAAAAGTCAAATAAATAAAAACAAATTAAAATTTTGCACAGATTTGTTCTTTATTTATTTTATTTATTTATGTGAAATTAAGCACAAAGCTACACAATGGGCTATCTGTGCTCTGCCCACCACGGGTATCGAAACCCGGATTCTAGCGTTGTAAGTCCGCAGACTGTGCTACTGGGGGGCATTTGTTCTCTATATCCCGTCTTTGATATTTGGTCTTAACCTAAGGCCCATTTGAGTAGATGCACATAAATACAACATAACATTTAAAAGCATCTATTAGTTTTTAAAAAAGTATGTATTATTTTTTTGCTTTGAGCATTCCCTACAATTCTCAGCTCAATTTCGCAGCACACTTTCACTATGTAGAAAATTGTACTCAATTATGGCCATCCAAATTAATTTTCTGTATTACCCTCTACAAGTATGTACGTGGATTTTGCATCATAGTAAATTATAAGGGTTTTCTAGCATTTTGTTTCTCATTAAGATGTTTTTCTAGAAATAATACTGTAAAAAGTGAAGATATTCAGATATAATCATTATCTAATTATTTTCTTATAGTGGTCAAACATGCTAAAATGAGTTTTCTAATAATCATATTTGCATATGCAAAAAATTTATTTTATATACAATGTACAATACTCTCTCTAACAAAAAATGTCAGTTTCCACCATTTTATTTCTGTTTAACCCATTGACCTGTAATTTTTATCAAAAAATGTGAGTTTTGCTATGTATTTCAATGAGATAGTAGGTAAACCCTTCAGAGAACACTTGCCTCTGTACTCGATATACTCTTGTCCAGGGTGGAACTAAGGCTAGTATCCTTGCAATTAGTTCAACCAAAGTGTTTGGAGGATAACTTTTGTAGCGACCTGTCTTCCACAGCTCATATAAACCTGTGCCTCTTATTACTAAAGTAGGATAGATCTTCAAGCCATCCGCTCGAAATGCTGGGTTTTCGAAAAATTCCTGCACAAAACTAAAAACATTATAACTACAAATAACAGTTAAGGATTAACAACTTAGTAACACTATTGTGCACTACAGTATTGAACTACTAATAACAGTTAAGGATTAACAACTTAGTAACACTATTGTGCACTACAGTACTGAACTACTAATAACAGTTAAGGATTAACAACTTAGTAACACTATTGTGCACTACAGTATTGAACTACTAATAACAGTTAAGGATTAACAACTTAGTAACACTATTGTGCACTACGTATTGTACGTATTATATGGTACAAACAGTAAATATTATTCCCATTTTACTTATTAGTATCAAGATTTATTTGTGTTTTTGTTTAACTAACTATTTATACCACATAATCATGTGCACACTTTACACTGTTAGGCAATTAATGCATGAACATTTGACATGCTGTAACTTTTAAAGCCACATTTTATATGCATTTTTACATCTGTTTTCAATTCTAACATTATTACACTTTACTTACATTATAACTAATAATACCAGTCATTCACAAACATCTTTTTTGTTGATATTCATAATAATGATACAAAAAATATACATTTTAAAGCAACAGGTAGTTATCTCACTTGTCTCAAATAAGCTTTTTTTATATATAAAAAATATAATTATAAATTGATAATTTAAATTGGTGCAAATACTATAGAGTTTGACCCATCTACCTTTAAAACTTAAGGCATCTAATGTAAAAAACAATGTTATCAACTTATTTTAATCATCAACTGCAAGTATTTTTACTAGATTTCTTGCACTTGAGTTAAAGAAATCAGTGAACTCCTTCAAGTTTAGGATCAATTACAAACTTCAGCATTATTAATTCAATAACCTGTTAATTAAACTAAGAGTAAATAAAACTGTGCCCCCAACCATATTAGTAATAGTGCATATAAAAATAATTATTTTGAATTGCAAAACAACTGTAACCAGTTGTTGTCAGTTTTTTAGTTAAAAATGTAAACCTGATGACTACAATAAACATCTTCATTTCAAATTTTCCACATTTATAACATACACATTTTTTGACAGTTCACAAGTGCAAGGATTTGACTTTCATGCAGTAATTATTATGGTAACATATATGTTTTAATTTATACATAGAAATTAAAGGACAAAGCTCATTCGTACAATAAACTGTTCAATATCTCGCTCCAAGTCCATATTAGGAAGATCAGGCATCATATGAGCTACAACTTTGAATCCAGCATCTTTGGCTAGTTGAAAAGACTCACAGACTGCTTTTACTGTATGACCTCTACAGAAAAAGACACCATGTTTTATCACAAGCATACAAGTTGTAAAATTTGCAACACAGTATATTTGTATACTAATATTGTGGTAGATAGCTATCAAATAAAAAAATCCTTCTACAGAAATTACAGATAATATTCAAGTTCAAATGCAAGATCTAAAAAACTTCTATGTTCTAGTTGAGAAATGGGATATCCATTATAGATGAAGAGCTAAACTTGACCAAGGTTTCTAATCTTCATGGCAGGTACAACTACAAGTTGCCTTAACCATCATCTAGGACAGCATTGCATCAGTGATAAATGATGTTAAAGTGTGAGGTCACCTTTACAACTGTTACAAGGAATTTGGAATAGTAGTTCAACCATCAAAGGTTAGGGTGCTTGTACAATCAAAGCTTTTTATTTTCCAAGAAATTAATTTTGGACTTGAAGAGCTCAACTTTGTATAGAAAGCTGGCCAGATTTTTTATTTCCCTTCTAATATTAAGGTTATTTAAGTGTTCTGCTATACTTAATTTCTTTAAGTTTCAATACTGCACTTCTGTCTCTTAATTTAGTTTCTGCCAGTTATATTCAATATCATTTATTTAATTATATTTCACTTTTATATTGTCAATAATTGTTCTTATGTGTTACAAGTTATTTTTTGTTTTACAACTGGCCTACTTTATCATCCTTGAATCATTTGGCCACATACATTGTTGATATTCTAGTTTTGTGAGACAAACTGACTGTGTAACTCACTGAGTCTCATACAAGAATGAAACAATAACTGATTCTGTAGAAACAAAATTACATTATATTACTATCTTACATTATAGTAATATATTTGTTTGTTTTTGGATACTTGTACAAAGCTATTCAAGCACAATCTGTTCCTAGTTTTGAATCAATAGAATCTTGAGCTACTCTTATCTGAGAGAAGTTGAACATCACCTGTCTGACATAACCACATCCAATATGTGCAGAAACCAATTTTTTTTGCAGTAATTTATTTTAAATTACTCATGCTACAATAAACTTTGGTCAGCATAATAACATTTTGTTGAATCACATATGGTTTTATAAAAATTGGCTTCATGCATAACAGACTTATTTAGTACAATATCTAATAACAAATAGGTGTAGCAGTGCTCAATAAACTTTAGCACCTGGTGGCAAAATATGTTATTTCATAAAAACTTTGATTCTTACAGTTAAACATCAAATAAACTTGTTTGAAACATATTCAAATCTCTATAAAAAATATAAAAAAGATGGCAAAAGTCAACCATAGAGAATTATACTTCAATATTAAAAAAGAACATTATAATAAAAGATTGAAACCCCCTTTCCTACTCAAAAATGTATAAGGAATAAATACACACTGCAACATATATATATTAGTTAATTGAATAAACAAAATAAAATTAAGTATCACTGTTTGCAATTAAAAGAGTCTACAAGAGTATTTATATTGTTTGAATAAAAGTTTATATATATATATAAATGTTTGGATAAAAGTTAGGGCAGTTTTATTCTTCTACCAAGGCAGTTGGTTTATGTAAGGAGTTACCATTGGCAGTAGTTGAAGTAGGCTTTTTTACAAAAGTTTAAAATGAGAATTGATGATTTCTGAAAAATTAAATGTAGTTTTATCGTTTTCTCAAAGACAGCCTTGAAAGCTTAAAGAGATCCTTTTTGTTCATACTTTAAATTATGTTATTTTGAAAGTTTTTCAATGAAAGTGTAAATTTGCTCAGCATTTTCAGATTATTATAATTCCAAAGGGACAAAATAATAGTGGATAACTTCTTTAATATGCTCTCAACTTTTTAAAAAAAATCAAAGGTTTCCTAAATTATATATAATTTCAAAAGCATCATTATTGTCATAAAAGCACTAATTTTGTTTAGTGGCCAATAAAAGGAGAGATTTATTTAAATTAGAAAAAATAAGCCTACTATTACTTAATTGAAACAACTTACAGTATTAATTACAGGGTTTGAACTAAGTACTTATGTGCAAACCTACTACTGTTACTTTAAACATGGGCAAGAAAATTTGAAATCAAACCTTGAGAATGAATTTTAGGTGTTTGTGATTTACTCAAATACTATTAAAACTAATCAAACAAATTCAAACTGGGAAGGTCACTTTATTTTACTATTAAACACTTGAAAATATGATTTATGTATATGCTCCAAAGTGACCTAAACTTGTCACAAAAGGATAGAAAGGATTCAGACAATTTGAAAATGGTTGTTTTAAAATCTACAAATAAAATGGATAGGTTATTTTTATATTATGTTTTTGTTAGACAAATTTATCTTCTAGAATACTTAAGAATTTCTAAAGCAGTTAAATTAGTTTTCTGTGCACGGATTACAATGATCTTAATTACCTGTTTGTGTCACGAGCAATATCTTCATACACACTTTGCACTCCTATCTCTAGACGTGTACATCCATAAGAAAGCATATCACTAAAGTGAAAAAAAGAAATTGTTAATTTTAAAATAGTTAAAGCATTTCCTCTTGAGCTCAAATAGCATCAGTTTGTGTGGACATTGAATGACTGGGAAGGGTCTTAACAATATTAAAACACAAGATTTTATGTATTTATATTGAAAACAAGGGTATCATATTAGATTTTATAAATTCTTTAGTGACATTAATAATAATTTTCTTAGAAGGTAATAATAATTAAAAATAATTAAATTAGTATCAGATTATTTTTTTGCAAAATTATTTTTTTCTGATAAATTTGAAAAATAAAAACTTTTTGTGAATAATCTTTTCTACTTGCGTAAGTTAGAACTTGTGCTGAAGGGTGTTATGCAGTAGGACTTACACAGTAATTTAATTCATTATTAGACTGGTATTGAAAAATTATTATTAGAATAATGGCAGAGCAAGAAATTCATTGTGGCAATTGTTGCTGTATTTTTTGAAATGGCCATGATGCCCTCAGAAAATCACTAAAATCCACAGCCACAATGGCCACCCTTCAGTATCCCTTTGGTCATCATGCACTCGTGATTTAGATTTGTATTGCCAACCGGAGTGTAGGGAAAACTGTTGGGAATCACAAACACTGAACTTGCAACCTACAGAAACTACCTTGTTACGAATAATATATCACATAAAATGCATGTAATGGAGGGAGTGAAGTTTTTGCTTTGATTGGCAGTAAAACATAGTTTGTTGAGTCATACCATACAGCAGGCTGTTAGTAGTAGCAAGCAATTGAAATTGGCACTCAAACAACAAACCTGCAGAGTTTACACAAAGACCCACAGTGACAGCAGTACATGACAATCAAAGTCAGCACTAATTGCTGTCACTGGTCAGAGTGAAGTACATGACTGTAAATACTCCTTGTATTAAACCAGCTGAAAAAGGAACGAGTTAAGAGGGAGAATGCCATAAAAAATTTTTCTGTGGCAGCCAAGTACCAGAAATTGGAACTTTTTTCTTTTGGTAATTATGTAGATTACATCCTGATTTTTAACTGCAGCATAGCAGCTCATAGAATGGTTCCAAGTTTTTCTCAAGTACAAACTTTTAGCTCATAGCTCTGTCATCTCTTGACCGATTTGAGATCCAATTACAGTTTATGACTCAGGAGGACAAACAATTTTGATTGATGTATTTGACCATGCCAAAGGTCTCATAGATTAATTTAGTCTAATCCTGCTTAAAAGAATTTTAGTTTGAGAGTAGGTTGGTAGAGATCCTTACGAGTAATAAAAAGGAAAAAAAGGTCTCATAGATTAATTTACTCTTGCCTAAAAGAATTTCAAGTGATGCAGCTATAGAGAATTCCCTCTTGTTTAAAAAATGAAGTGAAATAGGATATGTCAATAATTCAACTCCATAAATTTTATGTGCAAACCCACCAAAGGCTGAGGCCTACAACATTAGCTAGCTATGATTAACATTACTTGATTATAAGTAGTGAGTTGCACAATGCAATGTGTGCACAACACATGATTTATAGGTTACGATCATTTGCTATACTGTAGTGCACACCTAATTTACTATTTATTGGCATTGGCCTACGTTAGATATTATGCAAAAAATACTAGTAGTAGTATTGTTTGGAAATAGAATGTTGATCTTATGCCATGGCAATGTGACTTTCTATCTATCTGTCTGTCTGTCAAGATTTTCAAAGGGCTGCTGTTCGAAGACCATGTAACTGATGTTCGTCAATCTTAGTCAAGTAGTCAGATATGATGGGCCTGAATTTTGTTGGTAGAAATTAGGCCTTGAAACTTTTTCTCTTACCAGAAATTTTGTCTGATCATTCTCAAAGTTAAACAAAGTAATAAATGGATAGAGGTACATAAAAGTTGTATACAATTCTTAGGTCAAAGGTCATCTGGGGTCAAAAGCTAGGAATCTCATAAAGCACTTGTTCTCTTAATGTGTACGTGTGTGATTTTCATCAAAGTTGGATAAATTAATAAATGGATAGAGATACCTGAAAGTTGTTCATGATTTGTAATGTTACCAGAATTCAAATCCTGGAAACCTTTAAAATGCTTCTCCTCCCAGGGATTTTGTTTGATCCATCTCAAGGTTAGATAAATTAATATGTGGAGAGAGGTGCCTAAATGTTGTATATGATTTTAAGGTCAAACGTAATTTGGGGTCAGGAGGGGCAAACCTAGGAATCTTAAGGTCACAGGGCATTTTGGATCAGCATACCTCTTTTTCTTTTATCTTAAAGCTGATATACAGTTACTTCATAAGTATCATTGGTTAAGGTTAACACTTACCTACCTGATAAACATAATATGGAAGGATAGGCCAGCTTCCCAAGTCCCCAATGAAAAAAACTATTACCATATTTACTGAACTACTTGAGAAACGCATTTCTATTCCATTAACATTAATGTGTACTGTGGCCTTAGCCTCCAGTGAATTTTTTTTTTTTTTATCTGGGTGCCCTTGAAAATGAAAGAAAAATTCAAGGCCAAATGGCCTTGCTCTAAAAATGATGAATTTCCTGGCCTGTAGCAGGATTTAAAGAATACTTCAAAAAGCTTACAAAACCAAGAAAGTCTGTTAAGAAATCAAACAAACCAGTAATTACTTAAAAGATACAATTTTAGCCTTCACATACTGTCTTACTTTAGTGAGCCACTAATCTGTTTTAAATAAAATTCATCAAGTAGAACTTTATGAAAAGGTTGGGTAAAACTCAAATACATAGAGAGAGTGAAAGTAAAGGTTCATGCCACTAAAACTGTGGTTATTTTCAACTGATTCATCAGGTGGCAAACAAAGTTTTATAATAAATATTTAAAAAAAGTATTAAAATAATTATTAAACAGTTATTCCCTATCAAAAATGCTGTGCACTATAAATTTAACCAACAAAAATTTGAACAGCTTCTTAAATTGACCCTCAAGGACAATCACTTTGTTTTTAATGGTCATCTTTATGACAGATAGATGGGGTGGCAATGGGATCATCTTTAGGTCTGACCCTTGAAAATATTTTTCTATGTTATTACGAATGTCGATGGCTGAAAAACTGCCCCTTTATTATAAACCAGTATTATATAGAAGGTACACTGATGATACTTTCCTACTCTTTCACAACACTGATCACAACAAGAAGTTTTTAAAATACCTAAACTCAAAACATCAATGTATAAACTTTACATGTGAGATGGAAGAAAACAATAACTTAGCTTTTTTATTCTATTCTAGACATCCAAATAAACAATCTCTTTTCCACATCTATTTACTGTATGAAAACATTTACTAGCTTGCACTTGTTTCAACAGTTTCATACCAGACTCCTTCAAACATAACCTTGTTCTAAATCTTCTAAGCAGAACATATAATATCTGCTCTGACTACTTCTGTCTTCACTCAGAAATTTCAAAAACTCATAACATATTACAAAGTAATGGTTATCCCCTTCATTTTTTACACCCTATCACACAAAACATTTTAACAAAAAGTCACACATTGTCTCAAGATATCTACTAGTTCTTATCACTCCTTTCATTGGCAAACAAAGTTTTAAACTCGTACGAGCATATGGGAATTTCAGCAAGAAGTGGATATAAGCTAACTAATACACTCGAGTCTTATATCTGATTTTGCAGTGAGAATAACACTAACCCCACACTTCTAGAAAAATTCTTGATTACAGAACCACAGATTACAAACTCTTTATTAAAGAAAGTTTCTTTATTTTCAATGATTACCCAACACTAAATAATAACATCAACTCCTCCCTGTTCTAGGTGTTTTTCTATGATATTTATTATTATTTTACAGATACAATGTTTATACTTATATTTAAGCCTTTCTTTATAATAATTTCTTTTAACAATGTTATTTATTAAACATGTGTATGTCACACATTTTATCATACATTTCTTTATGTTGTTAGCATTTAAATCTATTCTTTCTAAACTTCTGATTTGATTGCAAATACTCACTCAATGCTAATGTTCTTTTTGTAGTTCAAATATTATGAACTAACATTTTTTTGAGACATTAAAGCAGATGATGGAATTTAAGGAAATTCCAAAACATCCATATTAAAGATGTTTTTTGGTATTACTGTGTTTTTAATATTTGTGATTATTTTTAGATAAACAACTTGTTTCAGCTCATAAAAAATTCACCTTTAGCAAGTTGTTTCAATGTATAGAGATGTACAAGAATAATATCAACTTAACTACTCATCAAATTTACAATACAAATGCTCTATTTTCTGCTCTTCAATTAGTACATAAATCACTTATAAATCCCAAAAGAATATCAGTTGAAAGTACTAAATATTATTGATAAAATAAATAACTAGATTAAAAGGTACAGGAAAGGGGAACAATTGTAGTTTTCATAATTCCCTTTATTTCCAATTTTTGTTATGTTTCCCGACTAATCAAATATTTTTTTGGTATTGTATTTCTTATTTTGTTTATCTGTCCGAAATGTACATGTTCTTTGGATTTATTTTCTTTCTACTGTTATAACACATTCTTTTTTGTTTTCACTCATAAGCTCTAAGAACTAATTATAGCCTTCTTGAAACTTAGCAATTTATTCGTATAATAAATAATCTGTATATTTAGACAAGGCTAAAGGAAAAAAATTAGACATTTTATGAGGAAATTTAATCATCGCAACACAAGCCCAACATCCATGTCTTAAGTTTCTCATAGCAAGTCAGTTTCAAGGCCATTACCTTTTACAATGTTACTGGAGGTCACATCACAGTGTTCAGTTTATTTTTAGTTCACTTCTTTGCAGAAATATTTACCTTGCAAATGTACTCAAGCTGAATACTAATGAATAATAATGCTGTTGATGTTTTGACAGTAAAAAAAACTAACTGTTACTTCCATAAAATATTCTAGCTGAATACAACAATCTTCAATAACAATATATTTTTCTATGATAAGTTCTAGCTGAATACAACAATCTTCAATAACAACAATATATTTTTCTATGATAAGTTCTAGCTGAATACAACAATCTTCAATAACAACAATATATTCTCCTACTATAAGACTGATATTATTTATGTGCAGGTGAAAGCTTAAAAAGCAGAAAATAAGAAATACATCCTAAAAATAATTTGTTTCTGTTAAAAATTATCTTTTAATAGCACAAACAAAAAAATTAAAAATTCTGTTACAATGAACAGTTCACAGCTTGGTGGTAAAATATTGCAAAAAAAGTTCTCAATAACATATATATGACATGTTTAAACATAAAATTTAGTTCTGATTTATAGGGAGTGCTAACATGTTAATTAAATAACTTGCTACGAATTTATTACCACTTTAGAGGTAATTACTTACTTTTTCAATTGATTTGATAACAGGTTTTCATAGTTATTTTTTGAGCTGATAGCATAAATGAAGTATATAAAACATTAGTTCAAAACTACTCACAAACAAAAGCTCTCATTAATACAGCATTTCTGTTAAGTAGTAAATACTGGTCACACACTGTTTCAAAAGCAAGTCGATCAGCCAAGATCCACTTGTTAGTACAAGTAACAGCAAAACCTTTGTGATGGATAGCTGTCTAGTGCATGTGTATTAAATTTCTCACTATAGGCTCGGTCCCAAGGACCAACCTTGTAACCATTTTATGCTTGTTATAGTTTTCATACTATAACTTTTAATACAGTATGAGTATCTTCACAAAATTTGACATATCTTTAGAAACATTACAAGTCGTTTGTACACAAAAAAAAATCAATTTATTGAATGAAGTATTTTTATTAAAGATTTTTCCATGAATGTATATAGTATTTCTAAATACTAGTCAGAGTTCTAAGTGATTTCCACATTAAAATTAAAAATACTTTTATTCGTCTCAAAAATTTCAAATTTTATTTGCATAATCTCTAAAACCACCTAAATATATTTCAAACATTCTTTTTTTCAGTAAAACATTATATTTTATCTGTTATTTTCTCTACACTAACTTTATACATGGTTGGTCAATATGACTGACCTGATAATCACCAAAACAAGATTGAAATGAATCTAAATAACCATTTTTCTTCTTTCTAGAGTGACTTCAAATTGTAATAAGAAACCACATTTGTTTATCCTAAACAGCTTTACACTCATAACAATATACATCCATTTATACTTAAATTTTATTGCCCTTTGAGCCCTGACTAATTACTATTCACACCATTATAAGTTATAAATCACTTGGCAAGTGTGCAGCTCATGTTACACTATTTAAATACATTACACACGAGCAATACGTGTGCATATCTCATGAAAATTTATTATATTATTATTATTTGTATTCATTTCATTTAATCTAACCTTAACTAACATAAGTTTCCTATTTTCACATTTTACTTTTATAGTAATAAATATATAATGCACATGAAAAGCAAGAAAAAAGTACTTACCTGGGTCTTATTATTTACTCTCAATTGTTGATGACACTTAACCCTACTTTTTTATACTAATGGTAATACTGCACTAAATAATTTTTTATTTAATAAAGTAATGCACCAAAAGAACATAGAATAATAATGTGCAAAAAGCAGGTAACATCCCA
Organism: Limulus polyphemus; assembly: GCF_000517525.1. Lineage (NCBI taxonomy): Eukaryota > Metazoa > Arthropoda > Merostomata > Xiphosura > Limulidae > Limulus > Limulus polyphemus. The sequence goes on from NW_013669942.1 coordinate 48,086, forward strand.
TAACTATACCAGTTTTTCTGGCTTTCTAACTATGCAACAACAGCCATTAAAATTTCATCTAAGCTTGTTGATGTATTTCCCATGGTAATGAAGCTTGAACTGAAAGCAAAATTGATAATTCTCTTTACAGAAAACAACATAATATAATACATCACTGAATAGATGAAAAACCTTGCTTTTGGCTTTCTATATGTTATAAATAATATAGTATTGAATGGCAGAGAGAATTATTGGCAATTTATGAAAGAGAGGATGTGAAATGAAGGCATGGCAAGATGGGTCTAGTTGTCTATTCCATGGTTCTGTAACCAAATAAGACTGAAGGCTGTGAAAACTATGATTTAATGAGTGGTTACGATATTATAATAAGTAATTTATGTTAAATTTCACACTTCTTGGAGGAGTGGTAAATAAATTAAGAGAAGAGGGGATACCTAGAGAACAAATGTCACAATTCTCACAATAAGGGAAATTTTAGATTTTTTTTTTAAATATTGCCTTATAAAAGTAAGATTGTATACTATTAAGATATGGATTATTGGCTACATTTTTATGCTATACTTATTGGTACACCATGAAAAGATAGTAGCTTAATTAAATTTTGAAAGTAACTTACTAAAACCCCTTGACATGCACAGAAAAAGATGTTTATGGAGAGAGGGTTAAGTTAGTCTTAATTTCAGAAAGCAGTGATCAAAAAAATTCCTGATCTTTGTTTTTCTGTGTCACATCAGAGTTCTGATTTCTCAACCTAAAAATTGGCTGTTGGTGTTTCCAATCAATCAGAAATTCAATTATACGCAATTACAAATCTGAACTTCCTACCTGCTTGATTTACTGAAATAACAAAAAAGTTGTAAAACCTACAAGAGAAGCCCCTCCTCTTTCTTGCTGACTTTTGAGTTTGTTATTCAAATTTACAAGGCAGATAGACATGCTTATAACCAACAGAAAGAGCAGATTCTTTTCTATATAAATGTTACAAGTTTGAACTGTAAACTGATAGTAAGCAGAATTGCTTGGTATATGGTGATCATATTTTGGTGCTATAGATATTAAACAAATGTTTTAAACCTATTTATAGCCACTTACAAAGACAGGTAATTTATAGTAGGTTTGGGACATCCTATTCTTTTGACTAATATATATGTTCCAAAATGCAAATTTGAAAGCTACATGAAGTTTCTGTTGGATACCCAAATTGGTCAGACTCAACAAAGTTTATAGAAGAGCATCTAAAACTTTTATTTGAGTATACAGTAAGTACCACAAATCATTGTTTTTATACATATATTATATTTATTTTGAATAAACTTCTTAACTTAGCTTAACAAAACTTCAGTAAAATTAAAATGTCTAAAATTCTATGAAATCAACATTCTGTGAAACATTATACTCAGTAATCACTGTATGTTTATGTTAGCTCTATCAAAATCAGCTAATCAGCTCCCCCCTATTGCTTATTGCTTTTGACATAAAATTAAAAGGAAACAGAAGGAAGAAACTTTTGATATTCATTCAGGAGGTTCTAGAGGTTATGTGAATAAAATAACAGAACTGTAAGGTGAAAAGAAATATTTTTTGTTCTTGGCATGAAAATTACCTTTCATTCAGATTAAAACAAAAAGAATGCAAAATTTACAGTTAAGTCTTTAGTAAAAACATTTTATTAAAATAATATTTTTTTTCTACAACAGACTTCTAGTGTTTACTAAAAGCTTGCCAAATTTTAATAAGATACATAGTGAATTCAGAAATATAGTAAACACTGGCATATACAGCTTCACTGAAACAGTTGGTCAATTTGTCTGAGCCTGTGAACATATGTTTAGTTAAAATAGCTCTACAACATAAAAAGATTTTTTCCACATGTAATTTTTTTCCATAATTATATGTACAATTATAAATTTATCAAGAGTTAAGAGTGAATAGCTGTCAAGGAATGACTGTGTTTTTGTATGGTGACTGGTAACACAATTAGTAATCAGTCACTGTGACCAGAAGTAGTTTTCTTAGTGGATAGGCTGTAATGAAATAACAGTTACAGAATTTTCCTCAAATTAACTCCTTTTTTAATTTATGATATCATTACTGTACTAAAGTCTTCCTTAGATTAATTTATATTTCACATGGATACCAATATCAGACTAATTCAATAAAACTTACCAAACTTGCTCAAATTATAAAGTGCACAGTGACCTAGATAATGGATGAAATAGTGCATGCTCATATAACTCAATTTAATAGAAAAAAATTGGTAAAGGCAGTCAATACTTTAACTAAAATATTGGACATAAATGTTACATACACAAAATGGAAGAGTAAAAGTTACTGTAAGGAGTTTCATATAACCAAATCCTAAATTGACAGCAACATAATCTATTTTCAATGAAAGGTCTGACCCAGATGTTTCTAAGTCCTACCAAGTTGTGGTAGTTTCGGGTGAACTGATTTCCCTGATTAGATGGTTAGATCTGCCAATAACAACATATTTGATGGAGCAGTAAAAACAATCTATATTTAAATATAATAAAAAACAGTATGTGTACCTGTGTAAACAAGTGGACGATTGTCTCTACTGGATCAGTGAATAGCTTATCAGCTTTTCATTACTCAAGATGAATCTTTGCCAAACTAGTCACAATGAAATACAAGTAGAATGGAACTAAGAAAGTGCACCTGAATTCAACATGTAAGCTCAGTTTCTTTGCCCTTTAGATGGCATCATCTCATGGCCTTTGTTCTTTCAAGGAATTACTCAGCTCTCTCATTCATACCGTATCAAATTCAGCCAGCAAAGGACATTAGAGTGTAATCCTTTCAACTCAGATGTTATATGTTACTGCAATTTTTTCATAGGCAGCATAGACATTATCTATTATTTAGAACAAAGAAATATAGGAACCATAACAAGATAATATCAATGTCTTTCTGGCCCAAGTGTTTATGCTACAACTCCATAGAAATTAACTAAATTGAAGATTTTTTAAGTTCCTTAAATCAGACACAAGAAAATAATATGCCTGCATATCACAAAGTGAAATTTAATCAGTAACCTAGTGGTTAGTTTTCAATGGTGACTTTGAACCAGTAGATCCAGAGGCCGATCTAAATAATTTTTTAGACAGTAATCTGACCTGAGACTTATCTTAAGTGACATTTATGACACTATTCTAATTTAACAGTAATAACAACTGAAGTGATCTTGAGACCTACCTCAAATGACGTTTCAAGCAGTAATCTGGTCTGGTTTCAATGGTAATTCCAATGCATTTTGTCTTAGATCTCTCACTGTATTTTACAGCTTCAGCTACATTGGAGCTGCTGTGGCCAGACAAAGCATCATGAAGATTACGAATGAAGTAATCACGGTAATCTTCTGGTAAAGCCATGAAAGTTCCTCCCATGACTATAAATTCCACTTTGTCAACATCATGACCAAGCTGTTTTAGCTGCAAAGATAAGGGTCACAGAAATTAAATATAAATACAAATTTTTGTATATCTGAAATAGTAGTGAAAAAAATCCATACTCCAAGATAAACTTTGTCGTAATTCTTCATATCTAGCTTAACATAACAAAACTTAATTTGCATTATGTACATTAAATTTTGTATATAGTATAATAAATAATTAATTTAGGTAACTTTAAAGACTATTTAACAATTTTTACTTATTTTAGAAAATGTAATAAACTCAAATATTTAAATTTTAAATAGATATTATGTAATTTTTATTTTTTGTGAGCTATTATATATGCAATACAAAACATAAGAGGCTAATTTTTTAAACATATTTCACAACATTTGTCGGCAACAGATAAAGGTAAGAGGGCATAGGGGATAGTAGTTGAGTAAGGTTAGTTGGAATTGTGCAACAGTAAAAACTGACTAAGAATTACAAAAAGGAAAATAAAGTAAGTAAAAAGTATATTTTGTATGAAATTGTTAAAAATTGTGGAAACTTCTTTCCTATACAAAGAAAAAAATATACAAATAAAATAAAATATTAATCAAAAGAAAAATGACAAAGGAATTAAAAAAAGGAAAATATATTTGATATCAGGATTGTATTTGATGTTATTAATCTTTTTTTTTAAATTATTTATTTAATTCAAGTTATTCATGTTTAGGTGAAAAATGGTATGTAAATGTTTTTATTACAGATTATCTGTAAAAATTACATCCTAAAGAGTGACATTTGAAGTCATGAAACTGGTAAAAAATAATAGGAAAGACAAAGAAACAGAAGAGTTCAAGGATTTTAGTGTTTTTATTTATATTCAAAGGTAGAAACTTGTACATGTTTTGGTTTTATATATACTTATAACTAAAAATACATACAAAACTAAAAACGTACCATTCCAAATTCACAAGTGCTCGAGTTAAAGGGTATTGTATTTTTAAATTTATTTTTGAACCTACATATTTTCCTAACATCATGAATATATTTTTATAATTACATACAAATTACTAATCTATAAAGCACCATATGAGAAAAACTGCCCTCAAAAACTGAAAGATAACAATTCTACCAGCAAATAAAAGTAATACCACTGTAATCTTGAACAAAGAGGAGTATTCCATGAAATTCCAAAAATCTACTTGCAGAGGGCCATTACACAAAGATCATACTCAACCCAATCACTAACACAGAAAGAACATGAAACAGAAGTGACAAACAACTAATTGTACACCACAGCACCATCATATAGATCTGTAATATATTTAAATTTCACAAACAAGATTACACTACACATTACATACTGAACAACAGAGATTCCCAGTTTCACCAGTTAGCTAGATAACTTGTACATACAATATCATGATTAATAGGTAAAATATTATGTTAAGAATTCAGCACACTTTACAGATTATAAAAGCAGCCACACGACACAATGATCAACATCAATATATCCAACCTCTTCACTAAAGCACCAACCCCTAACAAACTACAAATATTCCATCAATAGTTTGAAAATGATAGAACTGACAATCTTCATGTTAGAACTTGCAGTTTACTGTATTAATTCAACCTGCTTCCAATTTGAAAATAAGTACTATCAAAAACAAGAAGACCTACCCATGGGTTTATCCCTATCACAAGTACTCAGTAACCTCTACATGGAACATTTTCAAGTTAATGCTCTCTAAACATCTTGTTTACACACAGAGGTTTTGCTCAGATATGATGATAATACATTTGTAACATGGCCATATATTAGGGAAAATATTCAGGAATTAATGAAGACCTGAACAGATTATCTATATATATAAAAGCAAAACTGTATGTTTGTCTGTCTGCTAACTCCTCGCACACTATTTGACCAATCACCACCAAACTTGGTATGGTGACTCCTACAGTCCCCAGAAGTGCCATGAATGGGCAAAATTCCCACCATTTTTCCCAGAAAAACTAATATTTGGCTTTTAATTCAATTTCTGTCTTTGTGTCATGCTCCTTTTGGTAATACTCAATAATATACATCATCGCTTAGCAATAAAACTATCACAATATTGTTGTTAGGCCAACAATGATGTTTATGTTGAACATGTAATGTACATGTTAATTTTTATTTTCTCTGTTTTTAAAAACTTAGGTGATATAAAAGCAAACAGTTTAATTCAGGAACCACTTCTTAAGTTAGTGTTGAAAAGTTTCCAATCGATCAATCAATCACACAACAACATTACTATTCCATACAAATGTGGTAACTTAGTTGAGGATGCAGAAGAGCTAAAGGAAAAGGTTTTGCCTAATATTTGTCAAAATTATTAATGGTTGAGTGAAAGGGCGATTCTTGCACCTTGAAATGATACTGTTCATGACATAAATGATCAATTATTGCAAAAGGTTCCTGGACAGGAATTCACCTACAGCTCAACTGTCACTGTTCCCATTACAGTTGATGCTGTAAATCACCCAACTGAATTCCTGTTGAACCACCAGAGACACCAGGTCACATTCTGAAATTAAAGGTCGGTTCACCAATAATGCTGTTCAGAAATTTTGATCCTCCAAAATTATGTAATAGCACAAACTTAGTTGTTAAGACTTTACTGCCACATGTTATTGAAGCAACTGGTCATTCCAAATATGAAGATGTCTTCATTCCAAGAATTACTTTGCTACCAAGTAATTACCCTTTTGAATTTAAAAAGACTCCAATTCCCAGTTACAATTTGTTTTGCAATGTCAATTAATAAGGCATAAGGTCAAAGTTTAAAGGTTGTTTCTTAAGCAGCCTTGTTTTTTGTATGGTCAATTCTATGTAGTTGTTCAAGGGTTGGTGCTCATCAAAAACCTGTTTATATTAGTATATCAAGAAGCTTTAATTTAGACTGTGTACTTTTGTTTTAAAAATCAAAGGTTTAGATAAAAATTAAAATGTAATGAAAATAGAATTTTTTAAATAAATGTTCTTAACACATCCCTCAGGAACGTCTTTACACTACAATTTGTTGAATATTAAAAATAAGTTCAATCTGGAAACTCCCCAAAACGGTGGTTTTGGACATATCTTTTCGAAACAAGTTTTCATTTGTTAATTGATAAATTTTTAAGTGAAATACAGCATCCTCAAGTCTCCATACTACCTGATACTAAGGTCTACGCACTGTGAGTAAATTCAGTATATATCGATAAAGCCACATTATCAGCATCATTAATTAAGCAATTGCCAACCTACAAGCATAATACTGTACTCAGCTTGCTGCACAATATCTACCAAAGTGTTTTTAAATGTTCCTGAATACTTTTACGCATTATTTGGAGACTTCCATGCTTCTTGCATTAAGCTCGTGATGCATTGATGGATTTCAGTCACCTTACCACTTCAAATTATTTTTTGCAGACCCAATGCTGAAAGAGTGCTGAAAATGCTTTTTCTTTAGCTAATTAGAATGTTAAAAAAAATTTCAGTTCAAATTAAGAAAAACCAGATTGGAGAGTTTTTTTCAACAAAAACATACCCCACTGGCTCATGAGGGCCCTTTTAAAAGTACTTTCATTGTGTTTTTAAATACATATTTGAAGTAATTTGGACATAAATTATGCATAACATTTGACCAAATGAGTGTAATTACACTAACAAAAAAGTAAATCAGATGAAATAACTAGCAATTATTAATTTCAAGTGGTTACATACAAACATGAACTGGAGATTACAGTGATATAAGTAAAATGTATATATTGAGATAAATAAGCATAAAGTTAACTATACGACTGCATGGAGGGGGGGATGAAACCTTCATGTAGAAATTTCAAGTAAATAACTGAATATCTATAAAAGAACGATGGAACAACAAAAAATAGGAAGTAAAGACAAACCTGTTCCAGTCTATGTTTAGTTTGAAGGTAAGGATTATATCTTGCTCGAATGGCACGCATTGAAGTTGGCTATAAAACACACACAAAAAAAAATCATTTTGTATAATCAAACCTTTCACTACTCTGCCTCTCCAGAAACCTAAGGCTTTACTTGGAATAAAAATATACCAATTTGTCTCATCAATGTACTATTCCAGAATTACAGAAATATATTACGGTGTACAACAATAACAAAAAAATTGTATATAGATATCAATTTATACTAAAATTTCCAAATATATATATATATATATACATTACAAATTATGTTTAATATCATAAACACAAAAAATTCTATATCACAAAGAAACTGCAATAATTTACCAAAAATAAACCAACTATGACGATAATTAGCCATTTCCTTTTCAACAACTTTTTCATACCTGATCACAAAAGTTTCTTGCTTGAAGTTGTAGTACAGGATGGTGCTATGTGCCTGCAACTCCCTCAGTTAAAATGTAAATTGTTTCAAAATTATTGTGCTTTTTAGTGTTCTCAGTTTGAACACATGCATGTGCTCAAGTAACAGTTTAACTTTTCTTGTTTTGGGTGCATGCAGGATGTGGGTTTACTAACTGGCAATTAGCAGATTTTCTTGCAGGGAAAATAGCACACGATTTCCAGGAATTGAAAATTATCTTTCCTTTTGGTGAATTGGATAAGTGTTAAGTCAGGGTAACTGCACCCCTACATTTCAACTCTCAGTGAAAATAGATCTTGAATGTGAGGTGAAATTTGTATGCAAATTTTACTTTGTAAATTTCGTTTTTTATATAAAGCCAGGTTTGCCTCTGTCAGACAGATTTTAGAATTTTTCAAGTGTTTTGTAATATAGTACAACAGATAGAACTTAAGCTTTTTTTAGCTTACTTTTAACTTGAAGAATCTTGTGTTAACTAATGTCAGTAGTTTCAGTATTTTAACTTTGCTTATAACTTTTTGGTTAGTGAATTTAATTGTTTACTTAAACATTAGAGAGAAGCATAAGAGTTTGGGTTTTATTTTAATTGTAGTTTAAACACTTATTTTAGTTTTGCACAAATGGTAAAATAACTTTTGTAGCTTTATTTTTTAATCTTCGTTAGAGGTTAATTTCCATTTCAAGTTTTGGGTTTAATTTAACTTATTGTGTGGACACTAAACTGATAATTGTTTTTATATAAAGTCTTTATCTTGCTCTTGTCTGTTTAATGCACAATGATAAACACTTGCCCTTGTTTTGTTTTTCTATAGTATTTCCCAGATAATCAGTGATGAGTCCTTCTTCTGGACAATCCCACTTGTAGATTGGAGAGAGTTTTATACACTGTAGTCAAATATTCTCCAAACCTCCAGCTAGCATTCTTAACTGACTGCTTTGTGGGAAAATCAGTTTTTATGGGAATACCACAAAATTTAAATTCATCCCAATTATACATGCATATAGAGTTTCACATCTTAAGATAACAATTCCAGGAATAACAGTACTATTAAAAATTCAGTTTTTAGTTTTATCAGTTCTGAAATTATGCTTTTGGTCAAAGTGTTAGTGGTCTACAAGAAAGATGACTTACATTAAGATAACTGAATAGATAGAGAGGCATTTCAATCTTTTTTCATAAAATTTGAAACTCACTTCATAGCCAGTATATGACTGAGTGGAGTATTCAAAATCAGAGTCTGGTCCCCCAGGACAGTATCTAGGAAGAACAAAACCAAACTATTAATTATTTCCACTTGTTTTCAAAAAGTTGTTTTTTTTATATGACATAATACTAAAGTACATTACTGTCAGACATGTCTCATTCATACCTGTGAAAATAACGTTTATTAATATTTTTTTTTGATCAGGTGACAATGGTTGCAGTAAAGAAATGAAAAATAATTCAACTTACACACAAATATTTCCAGTCATATTAATGTGGGGACAACGATGTGGCTTACACATTACAGCAACAACAGCAATCTGAGCACATAAAAAAGTTTTTAAATAAAATATTTCATTTGGAATACCAAATTTCAAAATAAATGTAAGCAACACGTTTACTTGAGTAAGGAAGCACATTATGCTAATAAAATAATAAGTTGGCAAACAATTATTTATGAGCATAGTGAAATGATTTATTGTTGAGGGAACATACATGTAGTACGTTCCTCCAAAAATAAATCAATTCATTACGTTTATAAATCATTGTTTACCATTTTATTATTAAGCAACATGTTTGAAAACATAAATACTGTAGATAGTAGTTATCTACATTTTTTTTTATCCCGGTAAAATTTAACTTGTAATTCTATGAAGTATAATAAGACAAAATCATATTGAGGAGATAAGTAAATATATATAGACATACCCCACTGGCAGTTCTAACTGGTTTAGCTCTCAACTTTGGCAAAAGAACCTGAATACAAAATGAAAGAAAAGTAAGAAACAACATATCATATTTATGTACGCACATACACAAATATCTCTATGCACATAAAAGCAAAGTTTACCTTAATAGCAAACTCATTGCAAATTGGTTTGAAAATTCAAGGATAAATCTAGCACACAATTACCAAATCTTCACACCAACTAAAGTTGTATATGGAAAGACAAGTTTAGTGATTTGTTGATGATGGAAAGTAAAAAAAAAAAAAATCATGGTGTGAAGATGAAGCAAAGTGAACATTTTATTTGCTTGAAAAACAGAAGAACGCCAATCATTAAAGGTGAGAACTATTACATTAACAGTTGTAAAATTAAAATAAAATAAAATTATACTTAGAACTAAGTTTAAAACAGTTGATTTCATAAACTCTATCTAGCTTTAAGTCTAACAGGTTGGTGCTTTAACTTGAAATATTTTAATGTGCAGAAACAAATTTATAATTTGGTAATCCAAGGATAATGCAGTTTGTTTAAATATTTATGTTTTAAGGTTATCAGTCTTTTTCTAATTTAGCATGCTTATTAGAGGATTAGACTGCATTAATACTGAGATGGTACAGGTCATGGGATGTCACACTCTGTGGTCAGTAGATTTGTGGTGAAGATACCAGTTCACAGGAGAATAACGTCATGAGGCCAGGCCTGGGTCACAGAAAAGCTACAGTTGCAGTAGATAACCAATATATGTAGAATCTAGCCGTTAGAAACTATACCAGCAGCCCCAGGGGCCTCAGAAATGAGCTTCAGTGAGGAACAGGATTGATGAGGCTGGGCCCAGGTCCAGGATACCAGTTAGAGTCCGTGTACTAGCCCCAAGATACTGAACAACCCACCTGGTGCTTACTCAGAAACATGTTATCTGGACCCGTCAGCAATGGATCCCCGTACCTTTCATAGATGAGAGCAGGATTTGTGTATGTTCAAGTGATTGACATGCGAGATGTAAAAGAGAGTGATATTTGGCCTGTAACACTATCTACCATGATGCCTTTGGAAGTGGCTCAATTGTGGTCTGGCATCTGCATTCAGGGGTGTAGAGACCTCTATTTGAAGGGTAGAGGATTCCTGAGCATGACATTACATGGATGAGATCTTACTACCCATTGTTCCCATTTTTGCTGGTGCTGTTGGAGATGAATTTGTGTAACAGTAAGATAATACCCATCCTCATACCATCTAAGACTGATCTTGCAATCTATCCTTTGCAGGAGCTTTTTATAATGGAAATTATATTGACGAGTAATAATACCCAACAAACTGAACATGTCCAACAATGTAGAAAGTAGTTCCAAAGGGCAGAATGAGATCAGAGACATTGTTCTTTTAAAGTTTGATTAATCTCAATTTAATCCTGATTTCCTTGTTAATGATTTACAATTTTGTTATTAGGAATAACTTCTGTAGAGAGTAAATTAAGTAAATATAATCAATAAAACTAAAATTAAAGAAAAAATATATAGTGAAGATAATTCTGCAGTTGTAGATAATATTTTTAAAAACCTTTTAATGTTATTAAGCGAGATATAAAATCTCCAATTTTGACTGGATTTTTTCTTTTTTCTTCGCAACGAAAGTATGGAAACTTTTTTTGATAGAAAAACATAAGTTATGGATTTTTTTCAATGTTGATACACTGAAAGATCTTTACAATCTACAATTAGGTGTAAAATTTCATTTAAATATAGGTCACATGTGCAAAGTTATTTGACAAAAAACTGCTCAAATTTGATCAAAATTTTTGTGCCTGCCTATGCAGAGTCACATGAGCGATCAGTCTGAAATTTTTACGACAGCTTCATATAATAGTAATTGGACTATTTTTAGTTTTTTATTTTCGAATTAAAGATGGCTGATTTACAGAAGCACAAGTATAATGTGAAAGGATGAGCAGATACACAAGTATTGGTAAGGCCAAGCAAACTAGATTAGCAGTTTCTTGCTCAAGAATCACAGGTGGATGGTTATTATTCATTGCTAACTTTTAAGCAAAAATTTGCTCAATTTTATGAAATTCTCAAAACTAAAGAGCATTTAGTATCACGTGATATTAGCTTAAGCAATTAGCATAAATAATGATGCTTTATACAGCTGCATCCTGTGCATGCAGGTGATGACAAGAAATTGTTCATCTAAATTCCATGGTGTTACTATAAAGGAAGTTATTAACACTATTTTACAAAAAAAAATTATTACCACCGTATATTTTAAAGAATCTGGTTGGTTCTGTAAAGTACAGATCTGTTCCAAATAATAGTGTTGCAATTTTAAAGCTAACGTGGGTTAATATCGAGTGTAATTTTCTTACGTGCTGTGGTTTGTTGGTGTGTATTGACAAAAAGTCATGATATCTAATCAAAAACACCTTCGGTGTGGCCAAAAAAGGACTGAGCGTGCGACTTAAAAAATAAAATCTAAATTGGCAGCCAAACTGGTAGCACTTATAGCATTGGTAAGAATTTTGACTTGTCAGAGTACGAGTGACATTGATGTCAGCAGCTCAAAGACATATTTTCAGTACAACTACATTTGTAACACATCTCATTTAGTGTGTACAACAAAATTGTATATCATACTGAAAGTTTGCCACATTTTGTGTACCTACACTTTGTTAATTTGGAACTATAGTCAATATTCTTTCTCCAATATGAACAAACCCAGTTTGTTTGTTTTAGAATTTCACACAAAGCTACTAGAATACTATCTGTGCTAGCTATCTTTAATTGAAAAGTGATAGAGTAGAGAGAAGGCAGTTAGTCTACACCATCTACAGCCAGTGGGCTACTCTTTTACCAACAATAAATATGATTGACTATTATATTCTAGTACCACCATGGTCGAAAGGGCAACCATGTTTAGTGACAGGATCAGAACTTGTGACCCTGATATTACGAGTCAAGCACCCCCCGTCATCAGACCATGCCATGCCAAAATCCACCTTGTGCATGTTCAGTTAAAGAAAACATATGCCTTTGAGAAACATATAAGTGGCAAAATATGAAATATATATGAATCCATAATTTTGAAATCTTGTCATGGATCCAGCAAAACAAGCCTTATGGTAATCCACTCAAATGTCAGAGTCAAAACTCTGACATGCAATTTCAGAAGCTTTCCAAAAATGTGTTTAAAATATTATAGTACAAATTTAATAGTAATTCAAGCAAAAGTCCTTTTTGGTAACACCCATCTGACAATAATAATAAAATGAAATGTTATGAAATAAATCACCTGATCTTACTTTTTTGTATTCCAAAGGAACAGCAGCTATGATGTCAACAAGCCTAGGTTGAGATTCCAGTCCAAACTTAGCTGAAATAGTTCCTTTTATCCTATTAAAACAACAATATAATTTTTATATAACAAACATAGTATCTTTTCAAATAACTAAAACATATTCTATCACAAACCTGTATACTGAAATAACTAATGTGTCAGAGAAGTAACAGATTATTCAACCTACAAGTTATTTGCTTCACTATCAATAAAAAACATAAAATTAATAAGTATTAGAAATCACATCTCCAATACCAAAAATAATTTCTTTAAAAGAAAAATGAAGAAATTGGTTATTTCACACATATTAGCATTGTCTATCTTGTTGCATAACTTATATTCAGAGCTAATGATTACATAATTCAATATTTACTTGTTAAGGTTCACATCTTTTCCTTCTTTGTGAGCACTGATTAGTTCTTGAACAATTTCTGCAACCGTCATCACCATCAGCTCTTCTTTCGACAGCTTAAGCTTTGCTTAAAGGTACAGACACAAAGCAGTATAATGTATTAGAATCAGGACCTTGTACATAACATGATTTATTACAACTTGAAAAAAAAAAAGGCTACTTCCTATTTCCTTTCATTAATAGACAGATTAATGTAATATGACAATCTCTTTGTTTAAATTACTCATGTAAAAATGCACTATAGTATGATTAGATAAGTATATTGGTACTCTCCAGAATAAAAAAAAAGTGTTTTACTTTGGAAAAAAACTGTCATTTTAGAGAGATACATAAACCAAACTATTTTGAAGAACAACGTTTCAGAAGTATAATCTGATTTAATGATATGTACCACATAATATGCTGCATTTTAGCCATTGGAATGAATTGCTTTCAGATGTAGTGGATGCAGTAAATTTAAGGGAGCTTAAGGGAAGGCTTAATAAGTATTTGAATGATAAGGACTGGCTTTGAGTGTTAAACTTTTACTTTAGAGTTTAGTATAGCAAATGAGATGGCTTAGATGGTTCAACAAGTCCCTTATTGATCTTAAATTATATGTATGTCATTAATTTGTCTGTTATGCTATAATAACATACATTTATTCAATGTGATTTTGTTGTGTGTGTGTGTGTGTGTGTATATATATATATATATATATATATATATACACACACACACACACACA
>NW_013669942.1:62304-75825 GCF_000517525.1 Limulus polyphemus
TGTGTGTGTGTGTGTGTGTATATATATATATATATATATATATATATATACACACACACACACACACACATTGTACGTGTATTGTTATATTGCATTTTTGGGGTGTTAGATGATATTAACACAGAGTAATCTTCCCCCATCATATGCATCCCAAATGCTTGTGCTATCAAATATGGTTAGCTGTGAATAATCAATAAGCAGTCATGGACCAACTGGCAGTAGTTGCCGAGAACAAGGTGGAGTAGCTTGTGTGGAAGCAACTATTCCTAAAAAAATACTCCCTGTATTCAATAATGGGATTACCAGGGTGAGGCACTCCTAAGTAACCTCAACCTCCTCCACACTGTCTTGTACATCAAATACAGAGAAAGTCAAAGACTAGTAGAAAAGTAACTCCAAAATAAAACCTGCATCTTTGTCAGCAGCTGTACTTATGGCACCTGAAGGAATGACTGCTTGGATGAGAGTGGGAAAATCTCTGCACAAACCTCACCCACTCATATATATATATATATATTTTAGTGTGCAAGTAGTTCAGCAAGTCAACAACTAAGCCTTATGGCAATGGGGAAGCAGCAACAGGGAGAGATGGAGGATGCTGCTGGAAGCCTCCAGTCACAACTTTGCTCACAGACAACCTCAGGGTGATAGCTGTTCTTCTCAGATGAAGGCAGACGTGGAGTTCATATCCTCTTAAGTTGAGAGAGCTGCCCTCCTCAATCCAAGGACAGGGGCTAAAAAAGGACAACCTAAACACAACCCACCCTCCTTAGACCTGCCAGGCAACTGCTTCTAGCTCATCATTCAAATCTGTGGTTAAAGCACAGAAAGAATTCATAAGATCATATACATAATTATACCTAGCTCATGGAACATACAAACACTTCTAAAAAATGATGAAAAGCCAGAGCACGGAACAACTCTTATAGCCAGAACATTGTGCATGTACAACATTGACATAGCTGCCCTAAGCAAAACAAGGCTTGAAGAGGAATTCCATTTAGAGGACATAGGCACATGCTACACCTTCTACTGAATTGTTTAAACCAGCAACTAGCCTCAATAATCTGATGTAGGATTTGATATACAATCCAGAAGTGTACACAACCTCGACTCACTCTCTAATAGAATAAATGAACAACTCATGATTCTCTGGAATAATTTTGCAAAAAACCAGTAAGTCACTTTCATTAGCATTTAAGCACCAATAATGAGTCAAACAGATGAACTCAAGAAAGCTTTCTCTGATGATCTCAGTAGTCATTAGAGGGGTACAATACTAGGATAAGCTCATCATCCTTGACAATCTCAACACCAAGGTTGGTGCTAACTTCAACATTTGTAAGGGAGCAATGGGCCAACATGATGTCAAAAGGGAAAACTCCAATGGCCAACTACTTTTTTTCCAAGCGCAGTGAGTTTGACCTCACCATCACAAACACATACTTTCGACAGGCCTTCAAATCAAGACATACGGTAGCGTTTCATGCAGTCAAAACAACCTCCTGCAGGACACACTGTGTTATTTACAGGAGCAATAGTTTAGCGAATTTCCACTTTCTGTATCTCAGACCGTGAGAATCCTAACTATCATACTTTCAGTGCATGTGCTCTACTAGACTCTATCTTCACATACCAAATTTCAACATTAAGAAATACCTAAGATGATATAATATCTCCAATTTTGATTGAGTTTCTTCCAATTTTTTTCCTTTCCTTCCTATAAGTTGCAAAATCAATCCTCTTTTGGCTGCACCTTTTTTCACACCTGTGTTTTTGATTAGATTAAAAATAATATGGACACATCATAGGCCTAAGCACTGGCATATGTTTGATTATATAACTGCATGACCAAGAGACCTCAGAGATGTGCACATCACCCACTTCCTCAGAGATACTGAATACTGGTCAGGCCATCAGTTCTCAGAAGCATCATATCCCTGCAATTTACTTTTAAACTGGCTTGGCACAGATCTAACCCATCAACGAAGACCAAACCAAGAAACTGAAACAAGTACTAGATGTGGCACTAACTGTCATTTCAGAAGACACCACCAAATTTCTTGATGACACGCACAGTTCTCGTAGAATTTATATATCCAACATAAAGTCACTGGTAAAGAAGGCAAAATGCTCACTGTAGGCCAAATAGAAGGATCTTAAGAACTGCTGGTGAGAAAACAAGGCTGTTGAGCTATAGGAAGCTGCTAATAAGAATGACATAAGGGCTTTCTATGAAGGCCTTCAATCTGACTATGGCCCTATTTTGGTGGCATGATACCTGTCCTCAAAGCAGATAGCAACTGACTCTCACAGACAAACAGACATTCTCTCCTACTAGGTAAAGCATTTTAACAACCTTCTGAACCACCACTCTACAGTGTGCAATGCTGACACAGACTCACATCCACAGCATCCTGTCATGGACAAGCTCATCACTGAACAATCCCAAGCCAAGGTGATCAAGACCACCAAGAAACTTTCTGCAGGCAAGACTCTAGGTCATGGTGGTATTCTACCCAAGCATGGAGAAGTATACATGGCTTGAAAACTAGATAAACTATTTTGCAACAACTGGAATCAAGGTATTGTACACCAAGATTAAAAGGATGTATCTATAGTTCACTTATAAAAGAAAGAAAACAAGTCCATATGCAATAATCATCATAGTATCTCACTTCTCTCCATACCAGGCAAACTTTTTGCAAGGGTTGTTTTCAGCAGGATTGTTTCACAACCTGTCAACAAAACATGACTTTTGAGCTGGCAGGGGAACTGTCTACAATCTACATGATCTTTGTAGTATGTCAAATCCAAGAAAAAGGCTTGTGTACATTACAAGGACCTGTATGTGGTGTTCATAGACCTGACCTAGGTTTTTGATATAGTAAACCTAGAAGGCCTATGGAAAGTACTAAACAAAGTTGGATGTCCAGAAATTATGATCAGTGCTCTCTGCTCATTCCATCATGGTCTGACACTAAAGCTATGTAAAGTGGAGAATTGTTTAATACCTTTCCTGTCACCAATGATACCAAACAAGGTTGTGTAATGGCTCTAGTCCTGTTTGCCATTTACTTCTCTGCTATGCTCCTATTTACATTTAAAAACCTCTACATAGGACTACACATTTAGTTCAGAACTAATGGTGGTCTCTTCAACTGGCAGAGGTTCAAGGCTCATACAAAGGTTAAAGAACAGCTGATATGAGAGCTCCTATTTGCTACTGACTGCACTCTCATAGCACACACCCTTAAGGACATCCAGCTGACTGTTGACTGCTTTGCTCAAGCTTCAAAATGCTTTGGCCTCAATAAGTTTTAAAAAGACAGAAATTATATACCAGCCAGCCCTAGTAAAATCCCATAGTCACAATTGATAATACACCCCTTAACCCAGTTCACAAGTTCTGCTACCTAGGGAATACCTTCTCCAACAACACCATGCTGGATGATGAAATAATTCAGCATCTGACCAGGGCAAGCTTGGCATTCAGTTGGCTCATGCATAAGCTTTGGAGGGAGCATTGTGTCTGCCTTAAAACCAAAGTTTACCAGGCTGTTGTTCTTACTTTATTTCTTTACTGTGATGAGGTATAGACACTACCAACACCATATAAAGCAACTAGATGCATTCACCTTTACTGCTTAAGATTTATTTACAATAACCAATGGTAGGACAGAATTTTCAATATTGAAGTTCTTGAAAGGTGCTGCATCTCGGGCATTGAAAGCATACTCACTAAAGCATCGCTCCTTTGGGTCAGACATGTGGTTTGAATGCAGGATACCCACATACACAGTTCAGCATGAGATTTGCAACACAGGATAGCTCATGCACAGATATACACACACTTTGAAACAAGTTCATTTCAACACATGTCCTTGTATGTTGTTTCATTATACAGACAAAAGTTTAATTGCCACTACTAGTGAATGCTTGTAATAGCTTACAGTACAGATAGTTTGAATAACACTACCTGACCCTAGTTACATGATACCTCTTATTACAAGAGATTTCCGAACGATACGGATAACAGAAATTATGAAAAAAATCACTTTATAGCACTTAAAAGATTAGTCCAGGTCACATTCCTCTCATTATAGACAAGCTTTATATTGTAATTCGAAACTTCAGTGTATTGAAACCTTAACTGTGAGTGTGATAATGTCACAGCTTGAGCAGATGTGTTTAGACTATGTCACAACCAAAATTTGGGTTTTATTGTTGTCACTTGAACACTGAATTTTAAACCCTTTGCAAAATATCAGAATACGTTTTTTATATATCAGTTACACTATTTAATTATAAAACAACAACAACAACAGAAGTGTGAGTCTTACTATAAAGTAAATATAGTAATAAGGAAGAAAGAAAAATATAAAGTTCTTGCATACAATTCACACTAGGTTATCATTTAAAACACTGAATAATGTTTTTTTTATTATGAATGAAATCTAAAACTACAATAAATTATCGAACTTGAAACTGCTAATTTAAATGCAAAAGAACATATAAATAAACTCTTTCAGTTCAAAGTGCTAAGACTAGTCATGACCCGTAACCTGAAGAAAAATTAACCCTAACATTTGTGGATCAACTTCTTTCTTAAAAAATATATCTATTTTGAGTTAATTATTCAATATAATGATTGATATAAATAGATGTATGATATAGCATGATTTAAGCTAATATAGAGAAATAATAAAAGTCACATACATCCCATGCAGTTTTTTTTCCAGAAGCAAATTTCATAAGGCTTATAAGAAAGTACTACTGGCTACTAATAAACCACAAGCTCTACAAAAAAATGGCAATTATTATTATAAGCATCACGCATGTTCATATTGTAAACTACACAGTGCAAAGTTTCATCACATGCTTTGCTTATAATCCTATGATTTGTTAAACATGAAATACAGTGATTGGAATAACAGGGTACTGAAATTGACACCTTCGACTAGGATCAGCTAAAAGTTTTACAACCGAGGTTTAACATGCCCAGATGCTGTTTACAAAAGAAAATAGACTAGAAATAGGTTTACATACCAATCACAGATGGCAGAAGTGCTAAAGTGCAAAGAACAAAAAAATTTTTTTTTTCCTTAGAGGGCACTAATTTATAGTCTCAAACATATTTTGGGATTATCTTTATTAAATTTCTCTTCAAACTTCTTTAAATAATGCAATTTAATACAAATTATTGAATATGCTATTATTTAGAAAAGTAAAATCTGAAAACCAATAAAAGATAAGTTCTCTTTAATTTTTTCAATTCACAGATGCGATTTGCTCTCCCGATAAGACAAAATAGCTCCAGTAGGTAATGGGTTAAATTACAAGGTACACCTTTGGGGTATAGCACTACTTCTGGAACAGGTATGCTCTTCACCCAGTAAAGAAGATAAGACACACAGGGCGGAAATGAAGAGAATAAGTGGCTAATGCTGAAGGACCTTATATACAAGTAGACCATGTGCAGTCCACCTGGGCAAAAAACATCCAGGGGAAGAGCCTCAGGATACGATATATTATGCCCAATGTGGTGCAATGACAAAAACAACATGGAAGTGCCTTGCATAAGTTTGTAAAATCAGTGCGGTCTGCCTGGGTAAAAACATCCAGGGGAAGCACCTTGGATTTCGAACAAGATAGCCAAGTGAGGTCCACCCAGGCAAAAACAACTGGGGGAACTGGTATACATAGGTTTATGTCAAGTGCAGTCCATCTGGGCAGAAAACATAGAATGGAAGTGCCTTCCATAATAGACATAGTGCCATAATGTGTGTATAATAGGCAGCATAAGGATGACAGCCCCCTTCTCATCGAGTGAGTACAAATGGCTATGAAATTTTGTTATTGTACAAAACCAACTCGTATGGAAACCTCCACAGTCCACCACTCCAGTGATTGGGAACTGGAAGTGGCAAGGACCCTCCATGTTCCACTAGAAGAAAGTGGGGGGGATAGACACATTGGGAGGTCTGAAGGCATGACACACCAAGAGTGTGATGATGTAACTGTGCCCAGTATAAGAGGTCAAGTGTGAGAAAACACAGGGTCCTGGACTTGGTATCCCCTTATTTGTAGATATAACTGACAACAGTTGAATTGTCGGAATGAACCATAACCACCCACTCTTGTAAGAGTGGGAGGAAATAAGTGAAAGCCTGATAAACCACCAACAGCTCGATATGATAAGTAGATTCTTCGATGGACTACTGACCTAAAATCTCCTGAGAGTTAAAGGAAGCATCTGTGAACAGATGTGAGTTGGGACAAGGCAGAGGAACCCCCACTGTGGTAAGAGCCATTCCGAGCCACCAAACAAGGTCGGCCTTGATCCCTGGGGCAAAGATAATAGGATGATTCAAGGGAATGCAGGAGAAGTCCCACTTGTCAAGAAGCATCCACTGTGTGTTCGACCCAAGGGAATGAGAGCTTCCAGGGAGGCCCACGTCCCCAAAAGAGAAAGAACCTCACGAGCAGGAAGAGAAGGTGAAGACAGAGCTCGAGTGACTGCTCGTTCCATATTTAGAAGTTGAAATGGAGAAGGCTGGGCCTAACCAAGATGGGAATTGAAGAGGGCCCCCAAATGAATGAGGTATGAAGTGGGAGTGAGAAAGAACTTCTCCACCTTGATGAGAAACCCCACCCAAGCAGATTCCCAAAGAAGGAAGCAGGTGTGATTGGCAGATTGGGCTCAGGAAGAGGCGAGCAGGAGCCAGTCATCCAACTATTGACAGGTCCAAAGAACCAACGAATGAAGATGATGTGCAAAGACATGGACAACCTGACAAAACACATAAGGAGCTGAGGCAAGACCAAACAGTAGTGCACAAAACTAGAACATATCATCCTCGAGGACAAACTGAAGATAACGACATAATTTCTGAGCAATGTGGATATGGAAGTAAACATCTGTCACATTGAATTTGGTCATCCATAGACACAGGAAAAAACCCCACGGAAGAGAGAGGTAAGATGAATCCATGGTGAATCAGGGTGTGTCCAGAAAGGCATTCAGCTGGGATAGATCAATAATAGTTCTCTAATCTCCTGTCTTTTGGGGGACAAAAACAGATGAGAGTAAAAATCCAGATGAACAGGAACACATGTTCTACAGCAACCTTGTGAAGAAGATCAAGAATTGACTCCACTAGATGACTGGACAAGAAATGATCCCTAGGAAAAGAAACCAGGAAAGAGGACAAGAGAGGAGGGGACTGGAATTGAGTGCAAAGACCCTCTGACAGAACCTGTAACACCCATGAATCCATCGTGAATGGTTTCCAGATGATGGAAAAGAGTTGTAACCTGGCCCCCCACCTGCTCTTGAAAAGATATCCTATCACCAATAATGGTGAAGCCGAGATGAATGGGAAGAATGGGGTAAGGAAGGGAACATTGGGAGTAGAGAAAAGGGTGGGCAAAGAAGAAGGAGAAGGGGGCACTCGAACAGACAGAGATTAAGCAGAATTAGTATAGAGAGACAAATGAGAAGCAAGGGAGGACAAATAAAAATTCGCCACATTGACCATGGACTCCAAAGACTCAGGAAGACCCCCAAAGACCATTTCGCACAGAAACAAGGCCTGACAAAGTTCCTGTAATGATGAAAGTGGGAGACACCCCTGCAAGTAATGCATCCCTCATAAGCAAATCCCAACGACATAAAATCCAAGTGGTGAGGGTCAAGGCTGAAGCCGACAACCGGGCCATATTAATCACAGGAGGGTCCAGTGACTGGCCAAGAACAGATCAGAAGGCAGGTGGAAGGCCTGAGACAACAACTGTAAAGAGGAAAGAACACTTAAAAGATTGGTTAATGTAATGCGAATTGTAGTAAACTGGGATCTATTAAAGTGAACCAAGGCATCAGGATTAAACCCCACAAGGGAAAGAAAGGATCTAAACATTGAGAATCTAAATAGGGATTTGAGGCATGTTGATAAGCAAAAGAGAACCAGTCCAAAAACCGAGGGGAGACGAAGCATACACACTCCTAAATGTACATGAGCAGCAAAATGTTAAGCATGAACAAGAATGTTTGGAGAGGGAGGAAAATAATAATAATCAAAATGAGGCTCTTCTCCCAGCAAGGAAGATGTAGAAGAATCAAGGGCTAAAGGGGAAATATAAAATTTTACAAGCCTGATCAATAAGATGCAAGAAAGGCATGGTCAGAAGACTCTCCTGCTTGTCAGTTATATGACTGGCTAAGAAGCTAAAAAACAAAAGCATGATTCTGGAGGAAGGGAGAACAAGCAGAATAAGCAGCAAAAGCATCCAACTCCTGCTGAAGTAATGCCTGAATCTCCTTGGCCAACATTAGCAACTCACCCCGCTGGGGACTAGTGATACGAGTTTCTTCCATATTGGTGGGAACTTCTCCATCCACCACATGAAAATTCTAATTCATAAGTCCCTTGACGAAAAACTTCCTCAGAAGCATGGTCCTGGGGTAAGGGAGAATAAGCAGCAAAAGCATCCAACTCCCACCAAATTAATGGCTGAATCTCCTTGGCCAACACTGGCAACTCGCCTTGCTGGGGACTAGCAAAATGAGTTTTGTCCATATTGGCAGAAGCTTCTCCATCTGCTACATGAAGATTCAAATTCATAAGTCCAAATAGACTTTTGAAAAAAAAAGTAAAGGAACTACAAAATGAACAAGTAATTCCAAATAAAAGTGAAAACTAGCAAGAACACACTCAAAAATATATCAAAATTCACTTGAAGAACAACTGAAAACACACGACTGAACACTGTTGTGCCAATCAAGAAAGTGAGGTGTGCTTCAATGGTACTAGTATAGAGGGCAAAATGTGATTGGTGGAGGGTGGTCACATGATCAACACATATTGCTGCAATTACGCAAAGAATACAGGGGTATAAAAGACTGGTGCACTGTTCATAAGATTTACCAATGTCTAGAGGGCAAATGAAGGTTGAGATAGCTATGAGGGGGGGAAGGGGAGGTACTACCATTTCAGAAAAAAGATATTTTAGTAGTGTACATAGTATATCTATGAATTTTTAACCATGAAAATGCTACTATACACTATGTTTCCTCACTAGGCCTACTCAAGTAATCTTTTTATATCCAAAATATTTGATTTTCCAAAGTAGAAAATATAACATTTAGGACAACGAGGGGCTTATTAGTCCATTAAGTCTGTCCTATTCATTAAACTAACCTTAAGGAAAATGGAGGAAAATGAGAAATTGATTGAGATGTCCTATAATTACAAATCGAAAAGGAGTTTCGGAAGTCTATAACTGATCAATGTCTGGCTGAGTTCAAGAAACTAGTACCCTCTGCTGGCAGAAAATGTTACTGCAGTATCTTTACCATTTTCAACAACATACTTATGCAAGAAAGCATTTTCCTCATATGCACATCTGAAAACCAAATACAGAAATGAACTCAATGCCAAAACAGACTCAGGACTTTATCTTTCTTCAGTGATTCTGGACTTCCAAGAGCTATGCAGATCAAATCAAGCATATCCATCTCGCTGAGTAGATTATAACTTCAAGACTCCTCATGAGAAATGGAAAGATGAGTGGGGATATTTTTTGCTGTTTTTTAAAATTAAGTAGACTGCTAGGTTGTTTATGAAATTAAGATGAAGAACAAGTTTAGGCTTAATGAAAATGATACGAATTACAAAAGTGAAATCTTGAAAGAGCATTGCTGTTTTCATAATGTAATAAAATTAGTAGTGTAGTGATAAATAATAATGTAATAATAAACAGCGTGTAATAAAAGTGCCATAAGAAAAACTAATTTTATATTTCCAAAATCACTGTTTTTATAATTTATACTCAGGTGAGGAAAAAAATTTATTATTAGGAAAGGCTTCACAAGATTTGGCATTTTCATGAAAGGGGTTTACAGGATGTTAGAGTATGGGAACCACTGACCTATAACTATAACCTCCTTAAGTTTTGCATTGCCATAGCTAACATTATCTTTTGAGTTCCTTCCCTCCTGTTACTTCTTCATCTGCACATGCAAAAGGCAAAATTCTGTTACTTAACAGAACCTGCTCATAACAATTACATTCACTACTTGTAGTCCTAATTGAAGGAATGTGACAACAAGTATCTTCTATGAGTTGGGCAACTAAATTATTTGGAGATACTGATCAAACATGGGCAATATGTAAATATTAAAGGTATATGTACACATATTCCTTATAGACAAACACAAGTGGCTCCAAGTAAAAGACCAGGTTGGCGTGCAAAGAATATAAGGGATAAATTTAAAGTAAAGCATTATAAATTTAAGAATTTTAAATTGACTGCTGAGACAGAAGACTTAGAGAATTATAGAAGATCAAACAGGACTTTAGGCAATATTAAACAGTATATGAAAAGAGGTTAGCTGAAAACGTAAAAATTAAGAGAGAGAGCTTCTTTAAACATATTTAAGGTAAACAAAATGTTAGGAATAATACCTTACAGGAATGATAAATAAGAGCTCATTTCTGATGATTGAGATAGCTTGGTTACTAAATTCTAATATTCCTCAACCTGAAAAAAATGCTAGGTGAAAACATGGTCAAACAAGATAACCACATTTAATTGGGAAATGTAAAGAATAACAATAGTTCTGGACTGGATAATATTTCCCCAAAAACAGAATTGGATATGTATGCCATTTGCTAATATTTTTTATATGCCCTTGAACAGTGGGCATGTGCCAGAAGATTCAAAGTTGGTTAATGTTACTCATCTTTTCAAGGGAGGAGATAAGTATCAAGGTTATTATAGGCCTAATAGTCTTACAGTACTAGTGGAAAAAGTTTTTGAAAGTCTGATAAAATTGCTTTGCCAATTAACTTTAAAAAGTTTAAAATTTTGTTGGACAGTCAGTATGGTTTCACTAGGGAAAATCTTTCCTTAGTTATCTTTGACATTATATGATGTTACTGCTTGTGTAGATGACAGGATGGGTGTGGATTTGGTGCATCTGGATTTTCAGAAAGGATTTCATTAGATGCAAATAAAAGGCTTGTTAAAAAGTTCTCTCTCTAGGTGTGGGAGATAAGGTGGCTTGTTGGATCCAAAAATGCCTAGGTAAAAGAAACCAGAATGTTATAAATGCAGTTCAGTCAAACTGAATTATTGTCACTTGTGAACTATCTGAGGGCTCCGAGATACTACCTTTGATCTTTTTGATTTACATCAATGATATAGATCAAGGAATGGTCAATAGATTACTTACTGCTTGTGATATTAAGGTCTTAGTTGTTACTGGCTGTGAGAATATTGTTGTTGCTTTATAATAAGGGTTGTGCCCTGTTTTTAATAAATCTTTTTTATTGTGCAACTATATAGCATTGAATTATTTTTTAAGTAATGTTTAATACATTCCTCTTTAATTTCTGCTGCTAATTCCCACAATTTTTCTTTATCTACTCTATGCTATTGCTCTTTATCTCTACGCTATTTAGGATGGATTTCAATATTTCCTACAACCTGCAAACTATACAAAGCAATTGCACCTCTTCATCTCAAGCTTTCTTAAAAATGCATGCCAATCCCTATTCTTCAAATAAAACCCACTCTTTACCTATCAAAACCTCCAAACTTTGAACACTTTACATCAAGTTGCTCTTAACCATTGTAGTCTGGGAATCAATAATCAAAACTTAGTACATGTTAGTAGCCTGTTGATAACACTGTTAACATACCATTTGTGGAAAAACATGAGGTCCCATTTATTTAATAAAATATCCATCTGCCTATACCCAGCCCCAACTCTATAAGTTCTCAATATGCCCTCTATTTAACCCTCCAAATCCACGTGTGTCTACCATGTCCAAATGCAATCTATTCCAAATGATCACCATCCTGTTCAAAAAATGAAATTTCCCAATTTCCAAATGAGTTCTACCCAGCCAAATCTTATATCTATGTTTTTTAGTCATACCACTTTTACTAATACTAATAGAAACTAAAAAGATGATACATCAATCCTATTTAATGGTTGGAGACGGCTTGAATGGGTAAAGAAGAAAAACTTTAATATAAGTTTAACATAACAGCAAATGTACAAGGTTTTGTCATCATCAAGAATGAAAATCAATCCTATATATTTCCTTTATAATTTCAAGCACTTCACTCAGGCTTCTTTTCACAGGATAAAGTAATCTTATTAAGATTCTTTGGACCTTAAACTGTTCTCCATCTCATTCTCAGATATCTCATCCTACTATATTACTATTTCTGTATTTATAGTTCTCCTTTTAACCCCTTTTTATTCTTTACAACTCAATCAGTCAGTCCTTAAACTAAGGTAAAGAGAACTAAATAAATATGTAACACTATTTTATCACTACTTTAGGGTAATAAAAGTGATTCTTAAATGTAAAAGGAAGAGATAACTAATCATTTACACGATACTTGTGTAATATTACTAATAACATATACTTTTAATAAACTATAATGTTAAGTTACCAATCGTATTAAATCACTTGATCGTACATTTCACAAAGCTTGGACCTACTATTACTATTGATAATGTTACTAGTAATAGTGCTAATAGTAATAGTTAAAAACACCAGTAACGATCTAAGCTTACTAATAATATTACTATATAGTATTAGTAATAAAAATAAATTATTTCATAGGACCTACCTTTATTTTTATTCTTTCCCATAGTATTAGTAATAGTAGTATTAACAGCTGTAAGAAACTAAATTTAAATATAAGCTGTCTTGTTTGGAATACAAACTAAAAATGTAAAATTAAGGTAACTCGTTATATTTTCAAGGCCTGACATTCCACAGTTACCGCAAATGCGCCATGTTGCAAAAGAAAAGTAAAAATTTAATGTTACTTGAAGTTGGAACGTATTCCGAGTGCTGTTGTCATATGATTGTCAAAAGGAAGAAATATTATTAGAAACAAGCAGACATAAAATTTTTCATAAAAATCAGGTTAACAGCTGATGTTATTTTTTTCCACATCTCTCAGTATTTGTCTATTGCAGATTCAAAATCGCAAATGTGAAAATATAGCATTTCACATCAATCTAGATTTAAGACTCAAACTCACTGCTAAAGAGGACTGTCATGAGTATCAGAATTCGTCAATTGGGCTGAACGTTGAGTGACAAATAATTTTCTGAAACCTTTTTTACGCATAAATAGTATTCTCAGGTAAACTTATTTTTGCGCAAGTATAAGATAGGTCACTCCCGGTAGGAACACTTGAATCCGGGGATCGATCCCCGTGGTGGACATAGTAGATAGCCCAATGTGGTTTTGCTCTAAAATAAACAAATAACGAGGTAGGTCCGCTTTATAACGGGAGGAACCAGCAGAAAATGTATAAAGTATTCTGAATTTGACTAAATAATTGAGTTTTAAGCAGTGAGAAATATTTAGACTGTACTGTTACGTATCTGCTCGTTTGGTAATTTCCCGTAAAAAATATTTCCGAGAAACTTCAGCGATACAAGACTATTCCTAATTAAAACTAGTTTATTCTTTCTCGTTACAAACT
>NW_013669942.1:76216-78466 GCF_000517525.1 Limulus polyphemus
AATGTTTCCCTTCTCAAAACCGGGTAGAGTTTCTTCTTCGACAGTGGCTTTTTCAGGTGACACGTCTTCAGCAGCGTCATTTATTCCGTTGTTCACTTCGTTCCAACTTAAATGTCCAGGACCGTGATAATGCCAAAGCCTGTTGGCATGCACCACCTTTGGCTTACCTCGCCGACCACACTTTATTCGGAAAGTTACATCTGAGAGACGATCCACTATGTCATATGGGCCTTCCCATGAAGAAGACAACTTAGGAGACTTCCCTTTAGTCTTCCTGGGATTATACAACCACACCTTGTCTCCTGGTACAAAGCTGACTTCAGTAGATCTCTTATCATAACATAGCTTCATGCAACTTTTCGTAAGGTGGGCGTCCTGTAACCAGATCCACTGGCAACCGAAGTTCCCGAACAAACATCAACTTTGCTGAAGTGTATCCAGTGGCTTCATGCTCTGCTGTTCTATAGGCCATCAACATTGGAGGAAGTAAGACATACCAGTCATCTTGGCGGCTATTACAAAACTTTGCCAATTCCTGTCCCAGTGTCCAGTTGTACTTTTCTACCATCCCATCAGACTGTGGGTGAAGTGGCGTTGTCCTGGTCTTTCATATGCCAAACAACTTGCAGTATTCATGGAACACAGTTGATTCAATGTTACGGCCTTGATGCAGCAACACTTACTGGAATTTGGCCTTTGTTGTTTTCAATCGTCATTTTATCGAAGTTAACTACACACTTCCTCGGTAGTAAGCAGTCCAACCCTAATATGCATTGGTCTTCAATGTCAGCCAAGTATACTTTGTGTTTGTCCTTCATGCCCATGAGCACAATAGTTACCCACACTGGTCCCCACAGCCTTGCATAATGTCCTGTTACACCACAGAGCTTCTATGTGACTTCTGGTAGTCCTTTGTGATCCAGCACCTTGATACTCACAAGGGTTTGCTGAGATGCAGAATCTATAACAAAGTTGCACCTTTGACCATCCAGCTTTCCTGTCACGTAGACACTATGTGTACTTGCCATTTTACACTTAGCTGTTGGGACTTTCACAATGGGGATTGGTGGGCGTCCCTCAGCACCAACCACTACTGGTTTCCCGAAGCTGACCTATTGGTAGTATTCTTCTTACACTGGCTCCTCATATGTCCTTGCTCTCCACAGTTCCAACAGCCTTTCCTGCCGTGGCAACTTCCCTGTGTTGAAGTTTCCAGCATTGAGCTTTCTTGTGTCCAGGTTTGTTACAGTGCCAGCAAAGTCCCTCAAACCTCTCTGAAAGCTGACCTTTTCTGGCCTTGAATCCTGATGACTGTACCAACCTTGGTACCTCTGTGCTGGACTTAACATAGGATTCGAATTCAAGAGCTCTGGCCATTGCATCCTGCATGGTAGAAGGGTGTGCTTGCTTCACTTGTATCTTAAGTTGTGGACTGTCCAAGGCGTCTACAAACTGATCTCTCAGCAACAACTTGAGGACATCGGGTGGTGCAGTTGGGTAGGCCTTGTGTGCCATGCTTTCCAAGTTCTGTGCCAGCTCTTGCAGGCTCTCCCCTTTAGCACGAACTCTAGTCCTAAACCTAGCTCTGTAGACTTCGGACTGATTTTGGGTTCCATACCTAAGTTCTAGAGCAGCTACCAGCGCTCTATAGTTGTGCCTGTCGTCTGCTGACAACTGTCCAAGTATTTCCAGTGGTTGTCCCTTCAAACTTGTTGCCAGGTACACTGCCTTCTGCTCTTCTGTCCATCCATTCATTTCTGCCAGGAGCTCAAATTGTGCTCTATATGCCTTCCCATCGAATTCATGTGGCTTCCTTCGTACTTGACCACCCCAATTGCTGACACTCATGTCTGGAATGTGACTTCTGACGGGACTGAAGATGTCTGCATTAGGGTTTAGCTGCGGGGTCTGGAAGGGGCTTTCCATTGTCTGAGGCTGATTAGGTCCATGGCTAATATATCCTCCTGATGTAAAAGACAGTAAATCATCCTTTAAAGTATTTAATTCTCTTTGAAATTTACTAAGTTTTCCATTTGTACTTCTTGTTTCCTTTCTTGTTCCAGTTGCCACTGCTGTAGTCTCTCTTCTTGTTCATTTTCTTTCTCCTCTAACAGCTGTTGTAATCTCTCTTCTTGTTTCTTTTGCTGTTCTTATATTGATGCCATCAAATTTGCTAAGCTGTAGTTTGATTTGCCACTTCTCGTTTTCATCTTCTTTTTTCTTTTCCGTCCCACTCTCTGACACCAATAT
>NW_013669942.1:79258-88830 GCF_000517525.1 Limulus polyphemus
AGGAATAGAGGGCGTCTAGCAAATACTGGATTATTCGGGATGTTCCCGGTTCCTTCTAGAAACTCATCACGTGTTACCAGCCTCACGTGACTTCCGCTGTCGTAACAGTACACATGGTGAAAACACAGTACGTGTACTCTTTCATACACATGACACAATTACCTTAATAATACTGGTGAATGAATCGACAGCTTTCTTCCCTCACTATCCGCTTTACGAAACCAATTGGAACTGACTAGAACTAATGCTTCCTACTAAAACAGACAACCTCATTTTTGGTCATGGTCAATACGCATTATCAAATGACTAGTCGTTCTCTTCCCACAAAGAAAGTCTGAATCTTCTAGGTATTATCCACTTAGGTAGTGAAAGACATTGCTGTCAACGACCCGTTTCTACACAATGTGTGAAGTTACGCAACATCTCCACGGGTAAAATGGATACTATTCTGGACCATGTGTTTATGCCAAAACCACATAGAAACATATTAAACTAAATATTTTATAAATTCCTATACGGTGGAAAACATTATACACCCTCATATCTCATTTCTCCTTCTTCCTTTTCTGTTTTAAACTAGTCTGCAAGTCGATAACTGTATTTAACTTTTAAACAAATAAACTTTACACTTGCGACATGTTCAAGAATTGTGTTATATTGCACTTATACCCATGAATGATTTACATGCCACAATAAAACAATAATAAATTCCTTTTACCCGTATTTTACAACACAAGATAATACATCAGGCCGTGCACAGAATGTTTGAAAGGGAGGTCTGGGGCACGTGACTATTTCAAGTCAAAAAATGCTAATGGTTCATCAGCATAATGTAGACTATGTAGAAAACGTTAAATACCATAAGCAGCTACGCTATAACTATATGAGCATAATTTTTTATACATCACAAAGATAGAGGGGTTCGACCGAACCCCTCGACCCCCCCCCCCTGCGTACTTGCCTGTACATAATGAAATAAAAAGGAACCCTTGAAAATGTATTAACGTGAAAACTAATAACAAAATATTTTACAACACAACACTACATAACAGAAACATACAAGATTATTAAACAATGAAATATACTGCAAAAATAAAACCTTAAATCTTAACTGAAACATCAGTACCATACACACTACGAGAAAAACCTTTAATTGGTGAAAATCACACATATGATTGTAAGCTATATTTTCAATGCTTTAATTTAGACATTTGTTGTTAGCAGAAGTGTGTCATGGCATCATCTAGAAATTTCACGAAGATTAACAATCTGGAAGTTTCATGTAGTAAGTAGAAAATGTGTAACGATATTAAAATGACCGATTGAGTTGATTTATAATTTAGTAAAGTGAAGTAGTTAATCAGTGAAGTATTCAGTTCAGTGTTAGTAGTGAGTTAGACAATAAGAGTTTTAAAGGTGATCAAGTAGAAAGAGACATAAAATTAGAAGAATAAGGCAAAGTACAAATTTATATAAAGTTAAAAGGTAAAAAATGGGAATTTAAGAGAGGAAATAAGTAAAAGAGATATAATGTTTAAAAAAAGAATGAAGAACAAAAATAAATATACTTGAAGACAAGTTTGATGACGATTTTGGAGATGTACAAAGGGATTATCACAACATGACTGAAGAAGTACAGAAAGATTGTAATGACAAAATAGGAAAAGTACTGAAAGATTATAGCAACAACAAGATCAATGAAATAGAAAATATATTCAATATTATATATATTGCGAACCATGGTGTTTGTCCCAGCGTTCTTTTGTTTCCCATTTAAAAAGCTGTGCACACAGGCAAAGCTCAACATTTGCTTTTGAAATGCCCCCAGTGGCACAGAGGTATGTCTTCGGACTTACAACTCTAGAAACTAGGTTTCGATACCTGTGGTGGTCAAAGCACATATAACCCATTGTATAGCTTTGTGCTTAATTACAAAGAAACAAAACACTTTTGAAAGGACTGGAGAACAGGCATGAATAATGTTGATGCCAAATTTTACTCCACAAGCAGGATATTATACACTAAGTTGTTAGAAATTAATCACACTATAATTCACATTTCAAAATGTGACATAAGTTAAAGACAAAATGTAGATTTAATATATATCTTTGTTGAGCGGCTCTTAGCATGAAGAAATGCTCAACAATTATTTTTTGCAGTTGGCAGTATAAGCAGATCAGAACTTTTCATAAACAAAATATTTAATTGTTGGACGTAGTAAACTTGTGGGGGGGGGGGGGGAGGGGATTAAAGGAAGGTTCGATAAGTATTAACCTTTTTAAAATCTATGAAATAATTTAAATTGTTAGATGAAATTAAACTTTTCACGTCACTGGGGGCGGATACTTTTTTAGTTTAACTTAAACTTTTACCGTAAATAGGGACAGGTACTTTTGCTTGTGATAGGATAAAACATTTTGAAAATGAATTGCTAAATGCAAAGATCAAAACAGCTACACTTCTTTCTGCATCTGCCCAATAATTAGCATCTAAAACACCAATTACTATTCATTATGGAATAGGATAACTTATTTTGTATGCAGCTGTTACTACTATTTTGCTCTCTGTAACTGCAGGACCTTCCGCAACTACTCCAGCCACTCTACTACCAAATCAAGTTCCATAATTTAATTGACCAGTTTAATAATTAAACATTGCCTGATCAATAAAACAATGAACTATGATGGAAAAGTACAAAAGGAGGCATATCAGCTTCATTTAGAAATAATCTCTGGAGTGAACAGGCGGCAATAGTGAACAACAAGCTAGTCATCTTGCTACCTATTTAAGAGGATCAGCTTTGACGACTTTAAATAACTTTTCAGCTGAGAGCTATGACATTTATCATGCATTGGCAGTTGCCTTATCCAACAGGTGTAGAGTGACACACCAGAAGGAAGTATCCAACGAAAAGTTCCAGAACAGGGTAACGAGGGAAAAGAAGGCTTTAACCAAACTTGCAGAAAATTTGGAAATATCTGCCCAATTATTGTACCCAGATGATCTGTTGTGAAATGATGTATTCATTAGTAGGTGATCAATTAATAGATTCCATAACAAATGTCGATTTGAGAATTAGGCTGAAACAAAGTAGAAGTACATTTTTAAAGGAAGCTCCCTGATAAACAACTGAATTGAGGGATCATCAGATTAAAAAGTTTTGAAACATCAACTCCCTCTAATAATAATATAGATGAACTGAATATAATAGTTAAGCAATTAGTTACACATAATGGACGGAATAAAGAACAAAACAATAGATATTTCTATTGTAACTTGAAATGATATATTGCCCAGAATTGCAGACAATTATGTTGTAAGAAGGGAACTATTATAAATGTGGGAAACGTGGACATTACAGCTGCAACTGTGCAGAATCAACAGCTGTTAATACAACAAGGAGATAATAACCTAAAGATGAGTATATGAGCTCAACCAGATCAAAAACAACAAAGAACTGGAATTATGGGGCAAAGCTCAATTGAGAATACTCCATTTGCCCTAAATGAGGTAAGAAGTTCATAATTTAAGGAAACCAATCTACGAGACAATGAGTTTATTGATGAAAAGCTTTGCAGCATGTTGATTGATACTGGTTCTACAGTTACAATAATTTGGCCTGATTTGGTAATGAAAAGTTGCTAAATCGCCTCTAGTGATGATTAAAGAAGATGGGTTGACGTGTGCAGCAAGTGGGCATAAAGTTTCAGTCAGAGAAAAGTTGGAAGTTACCCTTACTACATGATGCTTCTCTACACCTCATGAAGTGGGAGTAATTATCACTGAGGAATAGTTCATATTGGGAACCGACTTCATGTGGGGGAATGTAAGCAAGCAAGGTGAGACTAACTTCAAATAATTGTACAGTCTATGATTAGGAAATCCATGTACACTACATGGTAATTACTACATCAGAAGTTAAATTTTCAGTGGAAACAAGGAGGGCAGTTGTTGTATCACCAAGTACTGAAGAACTCATACCAGAACCTTTTAAGAATATATTTACATCTAATGATTGGGTGCTAGTAGAACCAAACACTCCAGTGTGTCCTGACTGATTATTAGCTGGAATAAGTTATCACGGATCTGAAAAATAAAAAAGGCTAATCATTATGGCTATAAATACGAAAAGAACCCATAAAATTTGCGTAAATCTGTATGAGACATTGCAAAATGTGATGCTGTACACGTAACATTTTTAATCACAGAACATTAGAAGTAGATCTCTTTGAGGTAAGATGCAGAAAGACTGATATCAAATCTTTAAATAAGAAGAATTTCCAAATTCACTTACAATATCTGTATAACTGGGTCTTACAGCTAATCATTGTCATAGATTGCATCACTGGGTCATTGAATATGAAGATAAAATTTTTCACTAGGCCTCATGACTTAGGATGAACAGATAAGATATCTCAGCCCCAATATGTTATATAGCCATACAACTCCCACTTGCCAAACAAACTGAGGCTTTGAAAGAGATAAGAACCATGAAGAAACAAGGAGTAATAGAACTGAGTATATGTCCATGGACATTACCTGTTGTACTTGTGGAAAAGGATGGATCCACAAGGTCCTGCATGGAGTACTAGAAGGTGAGTGAACTAACAAAGAAGGATGCCTACCTACTGTCAAAACTTGATTTAATTTGGATGCTGTACCTAGATCAAAATGGTTGTCAGCATTGGATCTTAAGAGCAGATATTGGCAAGTGCAAGTCGACAAAACAAGCGAGAGAAGACAGCCTTTTCTGCAGAAAATGGATTGTGGCAATTTTTTGTGTTACCATTTGGCTCATGTAATACACATGCTACATTTTAATGACTCCATAATGTGCTCTCTCTGAACTACTCTAGAAGGTCATACTCCCCTACTTGGATGACATACTCACACAGGGAAGACTTTGATAATGGTTATGATAGGCTAGGAAAGTTCTATATTGTTCTATAACTTTAAGCTGAATCTCCAGAAGTGCGAATTGTTCCATCAACAGATGAGTTTTCTGAGTCGCATATTCAGCAGAGAAAGAACATTTACAGACTCATCTAACATTGAACGAGGAACCTGCATGAGGATTTCTTCTACTATGCTCTGACTACTGTCATTTTTTAAAATAATTCTCTGAAATAGCTAGTTCCTACACAAATTACTTGAAAAATTAATAATTACTATTGGATTACTGATTGCAAACAAGCAATAAAATAACATTAAGAAAGAATGAATCAATACCCTTGTATTATTAGCATATCCAACTATTGAAGATCCATTCATATTAGATCCAGATACTTGTCAGTTTTAGTGGGAACAGAGTACTACAAAAGAGATTGGAAAGAATTTTGGACGAACACCAACCAAGAGAACAAGCAGGCTTTAAGAAAACTTTCTTAACAACAGATCATTTACATGCAACTAATAAAATAATAGAAAAATCAAATGGGTACAACTTACCTTTATGTATGGGATTTATAGATTATGAAAAGTCATTTGATTCTGTAGAACACAACGCAATATTAAATGCTTTTTCTGCAATAGACGTCAATATAACGTACATCGAAATCTTAAGAGATACATACACAGACGCAACAGTAAAACCACATATTGATAAATAAGTATCATCAGTGATAAAAATAGAGAGAGGGGTGAGATAGGGTGATCCAATATCTCCGAAACTGTTTACAGCAACTTTGCAAGAAGTATTCAGACAAGCCGAGCTAGATAATGAAGGTATAAAAATAGATGATGAGACATTAACAGATTTAAGGTTTGCAGATGATGTAGATCTATTTACAAATTCAACAAAAAGATGGAAGCCCTGTTAAACAGTTTGAATACCAGTGCAAGAAAGCAGGATTAAAAATACATAAGGGAAAAACCATATACACATATGAACGAATCAATTATATTGAGAACACAACTGTCAAATGACAAATGAATGAAAATAAAATACTTGACCCAGATGTTAAGAAAACTATGATTACTGACCTGTATGGAATTGTTTGAAAATATTCTGATTAATGCTGGAAAGATGATGTTTTTATTCGACACTGAGATATATGGCAGGTAGCAGATTTTTGTAGAAGAGATAGGAGTAATGCTTGAAAGTTTATCAGGTGTTTACAGTAAAAGTAGGAAAATACATTTTAATTGGATCCTATTATTTGTAGAAAGTGAAATCCACAAATAGCAGATTAAATATCTACGTAAGTATAATAGTACTGTCTTTTGTATATTCATATAACTACTTCGCAGGGTGTGGATGGATCTTCACCAAAATTGGTATGGAGGCTCATTAAGTCCATGCGGGGTACATACAAATTTTCAGTTTTGCATTTGTATTTTGCGCTTCTACTTCGCTCCCTGTTGATGAATCTTCACTAAATTTGGCATGAAGGTTTGTTGGGTCCATGCGGAGATCCATACAAAGTTGGAGTTTCACATTTTGTGTTTTGCAGTTTTATGGGCGTTTTTTTTTTTTTTTGGTCAATTACATATAAGGGAAGCAACTTTTCATGTCCTAATATAATCTTTCATTAGTCATGAATTTACATAACACTTCCGTCCAGCGGACGGGTACTCCAGCTAATTATGCAATACGTAAACTTGGTGTACCCAGTGTTTTATTGATTATGATTGAAGTTTTTCAATTGGGGAAGTTGAAGTATTTTATAGGCACATAGTTTTACTGAATATTTTCTTAACATTGTTTCAGTGCAAGGTGCAGATGAAATGCATGAAAATTAGGACTGTAAGTGTACAACGAGAAGGAAAAATTTAGCACCCGTGTGATACCTTTTTATAATTGGTTTTAGCCTGTAATAAACTTGTATCTGAAGGGAATCTGATAAGAAATGATATTTCAATGCTAATGGATTCTTATGTTCAGAAGACAGAGGTTATCACTTGTACAAACACTTAATTGTTTGTGCAGTCTTCTCCCCCTTTTCATTCCTAC
Source organism: Limulus polyphemus (assembly GCF_000517525.1). Lineage (NCBI taxonomy): Eukaryota > Metazoa > Arthropoda > Merostomata > Xiphosura > Limulidae > Limulus > Limulus polyphemus. The sequence continues at coordinate 86,211 of NW_013669942.1, forward strand.
TGGAGCTGCTGCCTGTTTGAGTTGAGATGTTTCAGGATGTATTATGAAGTAATACTGAATTTATCTAAAAGTAACTGAGATTGAATATAGAAAGAAACAGACTGGACTCAATGTGTAACAAACAATGAAAACACCCTTTACAAAATACTGTGTGTACTTACTTATATATGTTGATTATTCAACTTTCATTGAGTTTGTGAATTGATTAGACTGGTTTTCTTCCCTCAAGATGTATTCCCACTCACTCAAGGTTCGGAACATGCATGTTTAAATTTAACGTCTTACTCAACAGGAAACGTTGGATGTACCCATAGTAACTAATGCTTACATGTAACAGGTCGTTCTTATTCAAGCACACGGGAGACAATAACCTCAATATATCATCTGGCTTAACATTGGAGAACACTAATTCTCAACATTCCCACACAATATTAATTCCTCCCATGGATAGAACAGGTATGACCTCAGTAGAATGACAAGGAACAAAAACATGATTTTAATAATTTTCTTGACTGTGTGTTATGTGATAACTGCACATAATATCACTAATAAATTAAAAGATACTATATCAAAATAAGAAGGTAGAAAATGCATGATATGTTTATATGCCACACATACTGCTAAGATGCCTGGATATACTTCGTTCAGAGACTTTCCATTAATATTCATACTGTCATTAATCGATTTAGCATACGTCACATTAATGAAATTAGTAGTATATGCTTTGATTAGTATATTTCTACAGATAGTCTGTGAAAAAGCAGAGAACATTAAATTAATTGGGAATATCCAATACATAACTCATAACCTCAAACAAGTTTCATCTATAGATTATGTAACAAGTGAAGAACAATTCTATTGGTATGTGTAGAACCTTCAAAGACAAGTGATGTGTTATAAAATTGCAATGTAACCTACTACTCTAGAAATCTTTCCACACATCATTTTACTGACAAAAATCTGGTCTGAATACGCACCAGAAGTTTATATATTTTACATTCTAAAAATTAATGAAATTCCCTTAAAAGCTCTTGACGTTTAGCATTAGAGCAAACATAATTATACAAGCCTCTCATAAGGTTTTCAAGACACTTTGAGAGATTTTTTTGTAGGCATTTAAAGCAGCTAGATTCATCATATGGTAACTACATTTAACAATCAAAATATCTCTTTGATCATAGATGAAACAAAATAATTAAACCCCATTACAGCATTTGGTATATCACAACAAAATTCAACACAGTTTTTTAGAGTCACAATAAGCACTTTTCAAACCCATAGATACAACTAATTACATCTACAAAATCAATTTCAATTTCAAAAACATCATTGAAATAAACTTGGCATGGCAGCTGTTTAGTTATACTTTCATCACTAGTTATGTAACTATATATAATGTTGCATAAAAATATTCTAAATAACTTGTAATTAGAAGAAAATGTATTTCGACCAATAAAATCTTTTTAGGCTTTTTGAACTGAGCTTCTACATCACATAAATACTTTTCAGTTATTGTTTGAAAGTTTCAGTATAACCATTGTGGTATTCATAGACTTCTCTCATTTCCATCTAAGTGTTAGCCATGCTCTACTTTACTGCACAGCAAGTAATGCCAACACTGGTTCAGGTCTCCCAGTTCTTTTGACCAGAGCTGTTGGGGTGTGAATCTTGGTACACACCACTAGTAAAATATTTGGATGTTCGGGAAAATTTTGTGAAGCGGCCCTCACACATGAACCTCAGCTTCATAAATAAGTCAAATACAATTCATTATCATACATATATTCTATTGAGGGACAAAGTTATGTCAGTGACTTTTTACAACAAATACAAAGTAATGACAATGAACTCTTATAAAAATATCAAGTAATGAAAATGAATTTTGTATTATATGGCCAAACACAATATTTATAAAAGAATAAACTGCAAGGGCATATTTATGAACAATTACAATAGGTTTATACAAATGAATAAAACTGTTGTTATTATAGCTACACAGCTTCAAACATATGGTTTCCATGAGGCAACCAGTTTTTGATTATTAAAGGTGAGGAGCTTCAATCCAGAGAGCAACGGGCAATTGCAGCCAATTGCCCCCCCCCCCTTTAATCTTATTCTGGTCCTCAGTGGAATTCGCTATCAATAGACTCACAGTCACAGAAATGGTTTTGATTTCCACACAGTTTCCTGGATCTCGACATTAAATGAATAGAAATATTATCACCATATAGTTGATGATATATTAACATTTTATACTCTTGCAACATTGTGATCTAGGCTTTCAAAGCCCATGATTCATATTAACGATGTGTAGACCACCTAAAGGGTGAACTTTCTGCCATGCAAGTAATGTCAGAAGCGCTTTATGAATACTATAGCAACAATCAGTTCTTTCTTCCCTATACAGTATCTGCATTCAGTGCCAAAAGCAAACGACTCGGGTATGTTATTACACATTCAAGTAAACATCCAACTGAGGTATGCTATTTCACATTCAACTTCATCCTGGAACTGAGAAAACATAGCTGTGATTCGAGTACACAAGTCCTGTCGTGGATGCACCAGCACAACTTTCCACTAAATCACACTTTGGGGATATTAACGCTTGCATTTGACATAT
>NW_013669942.1:89730-91624 GCF_000517525.1 Limulus polyphemus
AAACCCAGAAAGCATTGTACTTCTCATTCTGTCACAGATTGAGGCCAGTCTCACGCTATTATGGTCTTTACAAGATTTGTCATTATGCAGTCTCTTTCCTCAATGTGACCATGATATTATACTTTTTACATGTGAGTGCACACTACCCACATTTAAGCTTCAAATTGGCTGATATTAATCATTGTATACTATAGACAAGCTCATATGAGCAGACTTGAATATTCAACTAAATACCATCCACATAGACTCTAAAGCCAGGAGCATTACACAGACTGAATGTCGTGACTCATAAAGATCCCCTCGAGTGTTAAATGTAGCTCAGCTTACATGTATTGAATTGTCAGGTCTAAAGCATTGAACCATTCAGCATTATCCATGTGTCCAGACATTTATGTGCCGATAGTAGTGGGGAGACATTGACACATATTACAATTTTCACCAATCAAAAATAAATATAAAATCTGCACATACTGTCATTCTTTCTAACAATCACCATTCATGATAAGCATATGCTCTCTGTGGGTTGTTTGATCCTACCCAGTGTTTCAGGAAGCTTACATGACAGTTGTTTCTTTGGATGGATGTCTGTGGTCTCTCTGTAGTAGTGAATGATTTTTGTTTCACCAAATCAGATGTTTGATCTTACAAATACACCACTGTTTTCAATCAACTGGTTACTGAGCACAATCCATTGAGTTGAGTCCAGGTTATTTGCAAAATCCTTAACCATTAACCTCGATGTGTTCAAAGTTGGGTACTTGTTTGCAGATTTTGCATGATGGACTAGCATTACCACTAGTTTCAGTCACTTCTGTTGTTCCATTGTCTGAGCCAATGTTGGCTAATTTCTGGATAAAAAAACTACATTACCTGCATTTGTGCTATAGCTAGATTACACATTGTAAACAAACTCAACACCAAATAGTAGCTCAGTACTTCTGTTGCACAGACAAAACTGACTGTTAGCTTCTGCGGTACGTCCATTCCCATAATTCTTATTCCAATATCTAAGTTGGCAACCACTGCCTATGCCCTGTGCCTCATGTACCTCGATGTAGTCAAAGATCTGATTCACTCATCACATTTAGCCTGTCACCATTTTAATGAAAAATTAAGTATTTAACTGGCCAGAGTGGTGGATTCACTAAGATTTTGTGATCACAATGATGTGTACTAGTGTCCTGGCCACTTGAGAAGCTCCATCTCTTGCCTTTTTATCTTGATATACATGTACCAAGATCCATTCAGAAAGCCATAACTAGTAGAGAAAAACAGTGTGCTGCATATTCCTGAGATGGTAGTCAATCTCATCTCAGGCTCCATTAATTTTCTAAAGAAAATGTACCAGAACTACAGCACATTGTTGGCTCTCCTACATTTGTTGTGTAGTCAAGCAAAACTTGTTGATTCGCTTATCTTGCTGCATAGCAAGATATGACTGTTTACCTGATAGTGACCCTGATACTCACATCCATTTCTCCCTTCTACAACAAGGTACAGTTATGGGCATTATCAGTGCTGGTTGTAACACAAGCATAACAGAAGGAACATGGTAGCCCTACACTTTTACTGGATTTAATGTTGCTGTGCTCCAATGTCAAGATGTGTTGCCTGCTTGATTTTTCCTGGCGGAATCTGGGCTTAATGCAGGGCATTCATTTATGCAGAATGTCCAATCTAAGGGACAGCAATGTCAGCTACTCTTGTGGGTATTTCCTCTAATTGTGACTTTAAACCTTATCACAGCAAATCCTACTTCAGTAAAGACGAAGATATCTCCCACTCCTACGTAGGATTAAAATTCGAGAGCTCTGGCCATTGCATCCTGCATGGTAGAGGGGTGTGCTTGCTTCACTTGTATCTTAAGTTCTGGACTGTCCAAGACATCTACGAA
>NW_013669943.1:0-2209 GCF_000517525.1 Limulus polyphemus
AGTTTTATTTAAGAAAGGACTTGTGTCGCTAAAGTTTCGTCGGAACGAATTTACGGAAAATTTAACTAACGAACGGAGACATAACACTATTTTCGTTACTACTACAGCTGTGCATATATGGGTAGGCCGCTGTCGTTCACGTTTTCTTCTATCGCCGTTTACAACTGTATAATCCTGACTGTGGCTCGCCAATTCTCAGATTAAAAATAATAATAATATAAGTTTTTCTTTTTGACAATTGTCGGAATAAATGGCTTATATTTCTTAATAGTATAAATATATACTATGTAAGTATGTTGTTGTTGGACTTAGGATTCTTCTACAGTAAGTGCCTGTGACTTGTTAGCGATAAATTCAACGATGAATAAACAGCACACACTTTACTTGTTTTCAAATAATATATATATATATTCGGAACAAGTTAAAGGTATGTACAACAAAGTCTTCATACTATAGAGATTACACGCATATCGTTAAAAACTATTTATATATAGTTTTCTTCTTGTTGTCAAAAATCCACTCAGGCCTATTCAATTACTTTAGAATTTCAGTTAACAACTCGAACTTTCTTCTCTATATTACTATCGTACTAGTTTTCTGTGTGTGATTCACTTACAAGTTACAGTTGTGGTGCAAGTTACAGTAATTCATTTGGTCTTCTTTCTTCTAAAGATCCTCTGTTCCTTTTGTCCAAGTGTACCCAGGCTGATTCAATTACTTTAGAACCACGCTTTTGTTTGTTTGTTTGTTTTGTTTTAATTTCGCGCAAAGCTACACGAGGGCTATCTGCGCTAGCCATCCCTAATTTAGCAGTGTAAGACTAGAGGGAAGGCAGCTAGCCATCACCACCCACCGCCAACTCTTGGGCTACTCTTTTACCAACGAATAGCGGGATTGATCGGCACATTATAACGCCCCCACGGCTGAAAGGGCGAGCATGTTTGGTGTAACGGGAACCACGCTTTTGATGGAATAAAATTATCTTTCTTATCTTTTTTATACTGTTAGTTTCTCTGTTTCTGTGGGCAACACGCCTTACTCATTCCCGACTAAAATTTACCTCTCGATGACCTATTTAATACGTCATCTTCCCACAGATGTTTACTCTGAGCAATTTAGATGTTGGAGTTGTAGCTGTACTATGTTACCCTCCAACACCTGATGCTGTTAAAACTAAGACATAATACCCTTTTCTCTACATTTTTTTCCAATGACAAACAATTTTTAACTTTAAGTGCTTGCCTTACTGTTGGTATACGATAACAGACTACTCTCGATTTACATCTGGAATTTAAACTATTCCCATATTGAGTAACTTCAGATCATCGATCCAGACTATCCAGCATGTCAGGTCCTTACACTCCAAGTCAGTTCGTGACCCCACACACTTTACATACTCTTTTTGGTGTTCCAGCCCTATAAGCCAAAACAAGGGACAGGAACAGAGACATGCAAGCACTGGAGATCCTCCCTTTCTCAAAGAGGTAATTTCCATGACACGCCTGAAATTTCTGATCTCACTTCCATACACACAAAACCATGTAACATGATAAACTATCAACTCGATAGCTAGCCACACCAAGGACAGTTGTCTCAGGTCCGATTCAAACCGAGGTAAAATCCCGAGTTCTCCTCGATCTCCGAAAACTTCCATCCCAGCACAGCCTGCCAACCAGGACAAATCACCATGCCCACGGCCCCTGAAGACATGAGTCAGTTTTAACTCGACAATCAGCCACGTTAGGAATTTCAGCCAAAAGGCTTCAACCCCCCCCCCCCCTCATAGCAACCATCAAGCTTTCTCCGCTGCACTCCAGGAGTAGGCTTCCCGACTCCATCTCGTACAGTCAGTTGCCGCTCCTTCAGTTCAGATAACACACTAACTATTCTAACTAAACCCTTACTGTGTGAAGAGAGTAAGGCATGTCTCCACCTTACCCTGCGACCACAGTCAGTTCTACAAACTATTAAAGATATATACGAACTTATTCTACTTACCCTTTTGTAGGACACTATTCTGCTTGTTACTGCAGTATTTACATACTTTCGTAGCTTCCTTTTTTCTTCCATTACCAGTTGGGATGAAAGGGGGTCACATATATGTGGGTTGCACATCACAACTTAACCTGCACAGTCAAAGACGCTTTTTTTTACGGTCCACGAGCCATTTGTTCCAGCACCTGTGCAGGTTAAGTACACAAACACAATC
>NW_013669943.1:2628-18725 GCF_000517525.1 Limulus polyphemus
GGGTTGCACATCACACTTAACCTGCACAGTCAAAGACGCTTTTTTACGGTCCACGAGCCATTTGTTCCAGCACCTGTGCAGGTTAAGTACACAAACACAATCACTGACCAGACTTGCGTCTCCAGGGTTGGCCAGTCCACCGTGGTTTCCTCCTCCATCGTCCACTTGAAGATAGCGGTTGTCGTCTGCGCTGACATAGTGAATTGTTAAAACTTCAGATCGAAAAATCCGCCTTTCTGCTGAAAAACTCTTGCATTTTAGCAGCATTTTACCCCTAGCTGACCCTATCCTTTCTCTGAATCTGAACTTTGGTAGGCAGGAAATATGGACTATTTATGTTCAGCAGAGTTGACCTCCACCACTTGTATTGTCACCTGTGGATAAGAAGAGACTAGAAGTGCCACTAGAGAAATAAGTACACTGGCCAAAACTGTGTTGTCATTAGGTAATAGAGCATGATGGACAGTGAAGATGGTGCTTCATGGGACAAACATGGGTCTCTCCAAGAGGAAAGATGTGCTGTTGGAAACATAGGAGGTTGAACTCAGGCTTGGGATTCTGCAGAGCTGGTACATGAGTTTGCTATAGCAACATCCCTAGAATTTAAACCAACTAGTACCCATGATATTGTGGCTGCATATTAGCCTAAACATCACTGGAGGTATTCTGTACTCACAGCTAAAAGTTACTGGTACTGCAGTGAACCAGAAAAATCCCCTAACATTGAAGGGAACTATAAAGGAGGACATAGACAACTTTCTTAAGCAGTTCAGGCAAGTAACTTTCTAGAATGGACAGATTCTAAGTTTGAATATGTTAATGTTTGTCTTTATCAAACATTTAGATTTAGAGCAGCTCAGTAACTGTGATACATTATAGTTGATTCATGCTGATATTTCTACCTGGTAGAAGGCCAAGAGATTTGACCACATTTCCAAGATGATCTGCATTGCCTACTGTAGCTGCAGACTGTAAAAGACATCTTTAATGAGGGTCTCTTAACAAATGTTTGTAACACCATATGAGTATTAGAGGTGTTTACACCCTTACAGAGGCTTTTCTGTGAAGAATATATTTCAAATTATAACTTCAAAGTAGTTTCAGGGGTTTAACCTACAGCAATAGTTTAAACAGATCCAGCTTTGCCAGACCCCTCAAAGTTTCAACACTTCATAAAGTCTAAATCAAACCCAAATTAGTCTACAAAATACCAGTTTATGTGGTTAGGGCTTCCCAGAGCCCACATAATGGTTATGCTGCAAAAGAATACTCTCCTTTCCTGGAAGGAAGGAGAGTATCCTTCAGTTGTACTTTGGCAAGACATTTCAAATTAAATTACTTGCATTTTGTTCACAAACAAGATAGATGAAAAGTGCAATTACACCATCTCCACAGAAGATGCAAAAAAAAAAGAAAAAAAATACAAACCACAGCTGTTGCAATTTTGGTCCACTAAAATTATTGGAGCATAAGTTGGGTTTGGTTATTAAGTTAGATATATGTGCAGTAGTCAACTTGTGTCAAAAGGATAGTATTTTTTGTAACGTTGGAAAGTGTTTGCTCAGTTAGTTTGCAGTATCTTTGTTATATTTGATAGGTTTCAAGTTTGAAGATGAGGATGAACCTTAATTTTATGCCAAACTGATTTACTAATGGAATGAACAAGTTACATGGGTGAAAAATGCATTCTGCAATACTTGATCCTATTCAAATCTATATGGTTGATACTCTCAGTCATTTCCAGAATATATCTTGATAAATCTCTCACAACACCTAGAGAGTTCCATATATATCTTTTGTTTATTCATGCACACACCCATTGTATGAGTTGTGCTTGTCTGTTTAGTGCATTACATTGAATAAATAGTTTGGATTTTACTGTGAAACTTTGTGCTCAATTCAGATTATTCAAACTTGAGTTTCACACAGTAATACATTTTCAGTTGAATCAAATTTGAACAGGTACTATTAGCATCTGTAAGAAATCAATGCATCCAAGAACACCATACTTTTTAAAACTAAAACTTGTTTAAATTCTCATGCATAACATTTTGGCTTTGGGGATTTATTAGTTGACAATAGAACCTTTACCATACTTCTCTTTAAGAATGATTCAGTCATTAATCCAAAAAAGAGCTTTGTTACTGTTATGAAGCAAGCAATCAGTGTAGAAGAACGTAAAAACCCAAAGAAATCATGTTTCAGCACCTATGTGAAGAATCCTCATAAAGTTTAAAAACTTAAAACAATTATAAAGTATTGCGCTGAGTCTGCTACCTGGTAAAAGGGCTTCAATTAATTAATCACTATTTTTATTTAACTGAAAGTAATTTCACAGTGAAATAATGTAGTATGTTGAAACAAGTACATTAAATCTAACTTTGTCAAGCTATTTTCAATCATGTTTATAAAAATTGATTAATCAGACTCCAGAAAAAAAATTATTCAAATCTGACATTTTGGCTTACACTTTTCTCAAGAATTAAAGCATCATATACAAATACAAACTAATAACTGAAAAGAACACATACAACAATTAAAAGCTGACATAACAATAGTAATATCATGTTATTGTATGCACATTAAAAGGAATTCAAATGACTAAGTGACAGAAAAATCGCAAGCTACCAAACATAATAATAGTAATTACAAATACCAAGAATTATTTCTGTTTATTTTTGGCTTATGAGATTGAATCAGGAGAAACTCTTTGAATTTACAGCCAAGGAAACTGTTAAATTTTGCTAAGAGCTTAATGTTAAATAGTGTTTTGCTTACTATACCATGTTTTAATGCTTGGAGATGGCTTGAATCGGTAATAAAGAAAAACATGAATATAAGTTTAAGAACAGCAAATGATGACAAAACCTTGTACATTTGCTGTTATGTTAAACTTATATTCAAGTTTTTCTTCATTACCCATTCAAGCCATCTCCAAGCATTATTAGTCTCAAAGAGGGTTGTTCATCATCGAATTTGAATACCACGTTTTGTTAGAAAGTGTTCGGTAGTAGCCTCTTTAAGATCAAGATTCGCAGTTATCATGCTACTTACTTTTTAAAAGTGTATATATAGTAAATAAATATATGGGTAGGTTGGGCTAAGAATTCTTCTACAGTAGGTGTCAGTGATTTTCTGGCAATAAATTCAAAAATAAACAAACAGCACGCACTCAACTTGTTTTTAAAATAATATATATATATATATATATGTATATATTTATTTGGAACAAGTTAAACATACGTACAAAAATTATTAACACTATGGAGATCATAGTTACATCTTAAACACTATTTAGTTCTCTTCTTGTCAAAAGTATACTTAGTCCTATTCAATTGCTTTAGAATTCAGTTGCCAAGCCGAGCTATTTTTTTCACACTAGCATTCCGTGTATAATTCACTTACATTGTAGGGAGAGTTATTGCCGCCATATACTTCTCTTCCAGTAATCATCTAGTTTTCATACTACCAATATTTGTCTGCCTTTTGTCAAAGTCCACTCAGGTTAGTTTAATTACTTTAGAACACCCTTTGATGAGACAACTTCATGTATTACATTGTTAACAATACAAGAGTCATCCAGTCCATTGTTTCTAGTAATACAATTTTTTGATTTACAGTAATTTTTCTTATTGAAAGCCAAATGAAAATGTAATTTCTTTAGTGTACAAAATATTAACCAAGTTTTTTGATAGCTTTGTATAAATGCTTAGTGAAGGATTCATCAACAAAGAGTGGAATCCAGATGACATTTTCTATCTGTGAAGGTTTATTGAACTTCTTTTTTTCCCCAACTCTGTTTGCAAGAAACCTTATAAAATTTTCCAAAATATAGTTATCAAGATAACCATTACACTGAAGTCCAACCTACCAATTTTTTACCATCGTTTGTGTTGCACATTCTTTCAGTTCTTTTAAGCAGTCCAATAATTATACTGCATTTGGTATTAGGTGGATACGCGAGTGGTTTAACACATTGTTTTGTGAACATTTTAGTAAGTTGGTTATTTTCAACAGAGACCAGGAAAGGTAAGGTACTGAAATAATCCCCCATGTGCAAAAAGTAAATTTATGTAAGATACAAATTAAGAATATCAACAAATTCTAAGAGAGATTTATTGTCACAATTCCAAATACTGAATATGTCATAAATGCAGAGATACCCCTATCAGGATTTTGCCCTATTTCAAACCCCCTCTCTAAAATTGCATACAGAGCTTTCAAAGGTGTGCATACAAATTACAGCAAGAGCAATGTTGTAACTCATAGCAATACCCAGTGTTTCTTTGTAAAGGTTATCATGAAACTTAAAGTAGCTGTTCATCAGACCATAGAGGTATTTAATACCATGGTATTTTCAACCAGTGGTATATCCAAAGTATCATGTGAAGAAAGATTTGATATCAGAAGGCTTAGAAATGCATTAAGTCCCTCTTCTATGTCAGGTTTGAATAAATGTTTCTTTTTCTGGGGGGGGGCAATAGATCATTTTTTGTAAATATGTTTTCAATCTTCCAGTTTGCTCTGTAAAGTTCAAAAACTTGTGCGTTTATTTTCAATCATTCATAGTAATGTTTATGTTGATACTAAAAAAAAACAAAAAAAAATGAATATGTAGAATTAACAATATTAAATTTGTAATTAACCATTTGCTGAAGCATTCTTTTAAGAAAATACTTTAGTAAAAGTAATCTCATACTTTCCAAGTAGGTGGGGTGTAATTACTTTACTGCTGTACCCCAATCTCAAATTTTTGGCAAAATGAACATGGAAGACTATTGCATTATCATCTTAGAGGAGCCATTTTTCATAAGTGGAAAAGCAACACACTGTTGAGGTGAAAATGATTAGACATAATGTTTGAAAATCTTTCAGCTCTTACTTGGCCTTTTAAAGAAATCAAAGTACCTAACCTACGAAACAAGAAGCCCCATACCATAACAATACTTCAAGAAGAATCAGATGCTTCGTATGGTTTTATTCATGTTTTCATTCTACTATAAGACTGCATCACATCTTCCAGTTATTTTAGGTAAAGATGCATGCTAGAAGACACTAAGAGGGGTAATAGCACTTGGAAATAGCTTAGGCTCTTCTCCCTCCACACTAAACATGTGGAGTCCTTGTCACCACAGTACATGTTGCATAGATCTAAATAATGTGGCACCGATGACGAATGCCTTAACCACTAGACTACTGAGATACTTAATGTCTAAAATTTGCACTATTAGGTCACTGACTGAAGTCATGTTTTCCTGTTCACTTCTGAGATACGTATTTTTCAGAGTAATGGTTATCACAACAGTTTATTTGTAATGTCCTTTGATGCTAGGTTAGAGATTGTTAAATTATTCCAAGTTGAAGATGATTTAATGTCTGTTTCCACTGGTGGCAGATGTATTCCCTTTAGATCTCCACTTTTGATGAACTAATGACAGATGCCTTTGAAGAAACTATCAAAGAAATGACCTTTGTTAACAGCACTTCTTGTAGATGGGCACACAATATTATGTCCTTTTAAAGATAAAAAAACCTCTCTTGTCACTCCCTTGGAGACAATAATAATACGACTAGATCTCTGAAAGTGTGATTCTAATAACTCAATCCAATTTTTGTTTTTCCACGTTTATCAGTTGTTAGGCATATTTATTTTGGATTAGTTTTACTTAAGTAATTTTTATGTTTTGGTAATGTTTCCTTGTGAAGTCACTTCAGGATTTTGATCTTTAACTTACACAACATCTGGTATGCTAAACATCTTTAATCTTTCATAAAATAGAAAAATACTTGTGAAAATCATTACATCCATCATTTTCTTAGTGGTCTTACCACTACAGAAAAATCAACAGATCTTTAACAATATCTTATAATCTCCTAATCATGCAGCTTCAGAAACTAAAGAAGAAAGTAAAATCCTTAATTCCATTCCACATGAGGAAATGTAAAAAATAGTGTGAAATGCAAAAACATTTGTCCAGAAAGCTTGTAGTTCAGAATGTTTATAGCAAATTTACTCTGAAAACAGGAAGATTCTAAAAAGCAGATCAACTTAAATAAAAGATGAAGCTGTTATTAGCTTCGTCTAATGACAGCTACAGGGAAAAAATTAACACTACCATTAATAATAAGGTTTGTGTTAGAATTTGGGAAATTGTCCTTAGAAAGAAGAAATTTGTCCAAGGTTAAAAATTATGAAGAGATTAATTCATAGTTATTGGAAATACAAAACTGTGTGAAAAAAAAAATCGGCTGAATTAAAAAGAGCTTTTAAACTACATTAGTGATGCTTTATTAGGTTAACAACACTGGTAATAAGTAATGTAAAGAAAAAATGGTAGATTCTAGTTTTACAAATGTAATTTGAAGATTATATATTTTTTATACTTCAAGCAAAATTAAATATTAATTATTAACTGATTTTATTACATTTTATACCTGTAAGTTCTTGTTAGCTTAAACTGTTATAACAAAAGATAACTTTAGGCTTTATAGGAATTAATCATATAGAATTTTAAAACAATTTCATAAGTGGCCAAACAATGTCTTATGTTAGAAATGTAATGTCTTTCGAAAAAGATATTTAAAATTTGAATTTTTTAGAGTCAATGCATTTTTACAAACATGCATGAATATAATTTAAAACTTCTATAGTTTACTGAAAAGGTATAAAATATGAACTTAAAAGACTCAATCAAATAAACTGATTAATCCATGAGAGAAAACTATGCACTCTGGTGAAGCCTCCATATTGGTTTGGGTGGCCACATCCAGAGGGACTACCCCAGCTAACGATGCCTTCTAAAACCCAAACCCTTTCACGCTGTGAATAATCAGCAAAAACCAACGGTCCTCCACTGTCACCACCGCAGGCATCTGTTTTTCCTTCTTTGTATCCTGCACAAATCATGTTTTCTGTGACTGTTAGTGGCAAACTAGCATTTTTGTAACCTTGTTGACAGGTGCTAGCTGACACAACAGGGAGAACAGCTTGTTGGAGTACTTCTGAATATGAATCATTTTCATTTAAACCCCAGCCAGTCACCTGAAAAATAGCTTTCATTTGCATTACAGTATAAAAACAGCAAAAGAAATTTGATGATTTTATGACTAACTATTCTGATCATACAGAATCCTAAATTTTACTGAATAGTATAGACTGTTACCTAAGAGAAAGTTGTCAAATCTACACTATCAATTAAACTGGATTGTACAGAGTTAAGTTCTCAGATGTACACTTTAGTAGATAAACATTACTACATAAAGTGTTATTCAAAGTATTTCCTATGTATACAGCTCATCATCAATTCAATCCTAGTGTGTTAAGTATACATTGAAGACAGATTAGTTTTCCATTACTTTACATTAGATAACATCTTCTTACCTTCCCATCTAAACAGTAACTTAGTTTGCTTTACATTTTTTCTAAAATAAAAAAAACATTTATGACCACTGTAGCAAACTCATTATATGACAAGTTCTTTTCTCACTGTTTGATCTCTCGGTAACTTGATTTTGATAAACCATTTCCCACATAATACAAATCAATCTTTTAGTGTAATTGAATTGTTGTAAAAATTTGATTTTCTTGTAAGTACTCCATCCTATATATATGTATTTACCACTGCTTTTGTGCCTTCCTTCAGGTTCTCTCTTGTTGTGAGGTCAGTTGGGAGACAAACTGGTTTCACCCTTGTGGTCAGAATGACAGGATTTTTCAGCTGAATCAGTGCAATATCACTGTTGAAAGTTGCAGGATCGTAGAATGGATTTACATGTATTTCTCTTACCTAGAAGAGAGGAGTACTGTTAAGTAGTTACACAATTATCCTTATACTCTCTTAAGATACATTATATTTGGATATGTTTATGAAGATTTGTTTTAACTTGTGCCTTTACATTCTTTTACATTTAGGTTTTTTTTCTCTTTTTTTCTGTAATATGTTCTTATATAGTTGTGGTTAGTCAGATGTACAAAAATAAGAGGAAAGATTGACAGCTTAGTATACAATATAATTAAAGTATAATTGTATTTATTTTGAGGAAGCCAAACTGAGTAACTGCTGTGTAAATATTTATCATTCTTGGAATCATTATTTGAAAATATACTTTTTATGTATGTTTGTTTTTAGTGCAAAGTACAAATTAGCTATCTGCTCCTTGTCCACCATGGGGAACTTAACCCTGAATTTCAGGGTTTTAACGCTGCAAACTTACCTCTAACCAACTGGGAGACCTTTTGGCAAAAAAAAAAAAATCTCAAATAAAGCACTATTTTTAGGTAATAGATTTTTAGAGCAGATAATTTTATGTTTCAAGTAAATATTAAAATTTACCATATAAAATAAGCTGTAGCTTCTGTTAAATTTTATTTTACCATCAAACACTCTTCAAGTAATCAATTCTTGCTTTTTCTCAATGAAGTGATTTTCAATTTTTCAAAGAAAATTATCATATTGTAAGAAAATGTTTAAGGTTATTTTAGTTTAATTACATAGTTATATCTATATGTTTTTTTGCCACAGATACTGTTTCTTGATATCCTGTAGATAACTTTTTATTTGTCTTGTAAACTATATTTAAGCCGCTAAGGTAAAAGACCATTCTATTTATATGCTATCAAATGTTATTTTCTATTATTTTGCTTAAAACCTAATCTTGATTCTTATGATACTTTATCATGAAATTTGCTATAAAATTTCCTTATGTTACAAAGTGATTACAAACATACAAATGTAAGATACCAAAAAGGATTAAAATGAAGATCTAAATGCTTCAAAATCAAATATTTGAAAATAATGAATTTTGGCCTTATTGAGGACTCGCATACCTCTTT
Source organism: Limulus polyphemus (assembly GCF_000517525.1). Taxonomy (NCBI): domain Eukaryota; kingdom Metazoa; phylum Arthropoda; class Merostomata; order Xiphosura; family Limulidae; genus Limulus; species Limulus polyphemus. The sequence goes on from NW_013669943.1 coordinate 11,462, forward strand.
TATTTGGACGTACTCATCATCCTTATCATCGTTACGATAGTACTTGCCTAGGTATATTTTAAACTGGCTAGGTTCAATCAAAAAAGCAGTAGATGAGTAGGTAACACAGTGTGCAGCAGTGATAACCCACTTTTCATTCAGTAAACTACCTCCACATAGAATAAACCAAACTTCTTGTTCTGGATACCACCTGGCAATCCCTGCATGCCAAGGCCACTGACCAATGTCAGTCACAACCCCATTTATAATGAATGGGGAGCGAGGGGAGTCTGATCGTCCACAAACTTTAGAAACAATATAAAATAAAATGACAAAAAAGAGCATTTTACTCTAAAGATAACTTTATAATGTTAATAAACATATATTAGTAATGAAATTTAAGTGAAATTAACCAATTTCTTGGGATATGGATTAAAAATTTATATAAATTTAATAAATACTGACTAGTATTACAAAAAATACACTTACATTTATACCTCTGGAATAGAACTTACAAGTGATTATGAAAAACAACTAAGGATTTAGACAATATGGATTTTTAAAATTGCAAACTGAATTTTTTTAAGTAGAATCAATTAAAATATATTTAAGTGATACACAAGGTTTGATGTGGAAAAATTTAAAAGTCTTTATTTAATTAAAAAAACATTTAAGAATTCACATAGTTTACTTATTTGGTACCAAATAAAACTGTTATAGATTTCAGTGAAACCTGTGGATGCTAAATGAAGGTGATATCCAAATAGTGTCCATTATTTTAACTGAGATTTTCCTTTCAAAGCACAGATTATGACTTTGTCATTTGTTTAGGTCATGGCTGTTAGATATAAAATTTTAAATTAACTATTTTTCACTGAGAAATTTTATCCAAAATAAGTTATTATTACAAAATGAAAGACAACAAAACTTAGAATTCCATTACCTGGGATACAGCTTGCTGGTCTACCACCCCATGTTCCACTTGACTCGCATCTTCGTCCTTTTGATCCAAGCAGCTTGTAGTATTGTGACTCACAAGTATAACTTGCTTGTGTACCTACGTGGTAGTGACCTTTGGGTAGAATGATTTGATCAACAGGGTTCACATTCAATGAAGAAGGCTTAGGTTTTGAGATATTTGGGGGAAGAAATCCTGCCAGTGAAACTCGGGTGCGTGATAACCTGAATTATGGTATAAAGTAGAAATTAGACACTTTCAACAAAGTGTACATCCTTCCTATACAAAACTTTTTTTACATTTAAGTTCATTGTATATTTATAAAGGAAGCAACAGTGGTGTTGTGAATCTGTTTTAATAGCATGGTAGTGAAGAAGGTTGGGTGATATGCTACATTATTAATTAGAATGGTAATTTAAGTTTCTTTCTTAAAATAGTAACATTCTTTTTATATATGTCAGAGCTGTTCACATAATCCTGTTATCAGCATAGGGTTGGAATGCAAGAGATATGTTTTATTTACTTATTCCCATCCGCTGGCATCTTTTTCGTAGCTTTTATTTTGCAAGTTTTATTATTGTTTCATTGTTTTTCAACAACCAGTTAGTCTCAGTTATAGAAGTGAGCACTTGTTGCAAATTATGACAGCATATTGTGCAACAGAACAGATGTCATCTGATTGTTTGCCCAATATATTCATGTTTGGTTGAGAAACAATGCTCCCTGTAAAGGAGATGTATGTGGTCACCTCCCAGTTACACAATACCAAAACACCTATAAGACCAAGTGGATTGGTTAAGAAAAATCAGTCTCAAAAGCATACAAGTTTGCATGCCATGAACTATGAAAGGCAGCTACGTACAACAAAAGAGACAATGCAAAAAGAAAGCCAAAGAAAGGATCTTCCAGCATGGAGTCTTGGTCATGGAAGCTGCTCAGCCCTAGCTTAGTCTGTCCACACCCAGTATTTAGACAAGCTGGTCCTTTTACATGTGTGAAAGATTCAAAATTTATGGGAAGCACATAATCATGTTCAGCATGAAGATAAGTTGTGACAATATGTTACAGGTGAACCTCTTGTACACTGCCTTACCCAGGAATCAGAGCTTGAAGCCGGTGAGTCAGAGGAGGACGAGACTGGTATGGAGCATCTCAGCTCAGTCAAGAAGGTGATAGATGAAAATATTTGTACAGTTTTTTTTAAGGATTCAGATGAAGAAGCATCAGAAGAGGTGCAAAAAAGCTCCAGTGATCGACCATATTGCTGTCAATTACTTCTTGATTGTTATGGCTTGAAGTTTTTGTTAAACTAACTAGGACAACTATATGATCGTTCCACCAACAACTGAAAGGGTTTAGTAACCTTTGTGTTTTGAGTACCTGGTTGGCAACGTATGAACTGAATGATAACAGCTAAGACTGTTGTTTGACTGATCAAAGAACAAATGAAAGGGTATTGTGACACTTGCCTTCTGAGCACCAGTGTGATATTTCAAATAAACTTTGGGTTCCCTTATCAGAGTAGTGACAGTTCTCCTGAACAAGCAATACTGAAATAGTTGTATTCTCTACAAGCATAGAAAGTGGATTGGATGACTGTTTCAATGGAATAGGACTTCTTACATTGAAATAGCCTAGGCTTGGTTTGCTGTGAAACCAACTAACATGAGTGTATCAGCTTGTGTGAGGTGGTACAGTGCACAGCTGGTGACAGTTCTGAACAGTGAATGGACACAACTTACTGCTGACTATTATATTTTTTTTCTTTCATTTTAAGATTAAAAATACTTTTATGTATCAGAAAATTTTCAAATTTCACACACAAAATATTTATAATGTCCAGATAGTTATCAAACGTTTCTTTAGGAAAAAAAAACGTTATATTTTATCTGTTATTTTCAGTAATGAATCTCTGTACAGGTTTGGTAGATTTGACCAATCTTGAAACCACCATAAAAAATTAGGTAATAAGTATAAATTATGCCTCTTTCCTTTTGAAATTAATACAAATTATAACATAAAAACATAAATATTTATACTAAATAGCTTAAATCTCATAACATTATACATTTATATATATTTATTATTTTTATTATACTGACTTTTCAGCCATGTCTGGCTAACAATACAGAAATTACAATGATGCAGCATACGTGCACTCATGTTACTATATCTAAAAACATAAAACTGACCTTTGGTTTTTACAAAGTAACCTGTCTTGGCTGTGTTTTAGTAGACTAGTATTTTGTAAAATACAGTCACATTTCAATAATTATACATTATATATGTATATAGATTATTTTTATTTATAAATAAGTTCTTAAACTTATTTTTCTTAAAACATAGAACAGTAAATAGAGAAGTAAAGCAAACAATTATCTCTTCTAGTTACAAACTTTGTACTAGGTTGCTGCTTGATACAAGTTGCTAAGCCTTTTAAAATTTTGCATGTGGAGGATATGAAACAAAATAATTTTTTCTAGGTTTTATATGTATACTGTTGAATTACAAAAAATCACAAATTACTATAAAAACACCACAGAATTCCACTATAATTTATCGAGCATAGTAATTAAGCTGTATTTTAGTCTAAAGAAATATGAAATTTCGAGCGGACTGAAGACAAACTACCTGTTTAAAATCTTGGTTCAAAAGAAAGAAATGGTGTCCTAAGAATTTAAAATGGCCAAGAAAGGCACTAGGGGACATTCTGAGTTTTTGATTGGTTATTCATATATAGAACTAAGTGTATATAAAGGAGCATTTCCAAAAATGGAAAGAAGTGGGTGGGGTGCCACTGTGTTTGAATAGAAAAATTAAGACATTCTTATTTTATATTTTAGCATGTCAATATTGGTAATTTGAGTTTCTAATTTGTACGAAACTAAATACTTAATATTTTAACATCTAATTTAAACCAGTGCTGCATTCAAAGTACCATGTGGCACAAAAATCGATGTTTATCTGTGTTTTTTTAATATTTAAAATTTTGAATGCGAGTCAACAAACAAGATGACATGGCTTTTCACCTGTAACCCGTCTCAAAAAGGGTTAAGCCCGAGAAACCAGGGACTGTGGGTTTAGATGAAACTACAAGTTCAGTGTGTCAGACATTCAGCTCTTGCTAGAATAAGCCCTCCTGGGAGTGAATCAAGTCAAAGAAGTCTAAGAGATCCAGGTCCTAGGATGAGATGATAAAGTTCCAGACAAAAAAGTAACAGTGCCCCACCAAAGGATATTTTGAAGAGAAAAACAACAGACTTGGGATGGCCACCACCTCTGGCAAGACCCTTACATCACTTATTCTGGCAAGACCTTCTTGTAACTTTGACACCACACATAATCCATAAACAAGTGTATACATATATAGAACCAGCTCCTTTCTCCATAACCCCAGGAGAAATACCCAAATGACAACCACCAGTATGATATCATCAGCTGCAACAGCAACCCCTACCATATGCACTTAGGTGTCAACATCTACACGTTGTCAGCAGCAAATCTGCCAAAAATAGAAACTCACCTGTCTGAGCTAATTCGTTCTGGTGCTTTTATTTCCACTAATCCATAGGCTGGAACAGGAGGACTTTCACAGGTAGTAACTGTGAAAATAAGAAAGAAGTATCTTTTAATAACTTTAACATCAATGATTGAATGTAAGTAACTGTTAATATCATAATAATTTAAGATATGTATGTTATCTTTACATTTTAACTATGTGCAAAGAATGCAGCTTAAAATGTGATATGTTTAAACAAATGTAGTGTGGTATTGTATGGTAGATGAAATAAAAATCACACTTCACGTGTGCCAAATACAGACGAGACAATTAAAAAAGTGATAGCTTGTAGCTAAAGTGATTAACAAACATCAGTTATAAAGAATAAATTAATGATTTAGTTACACATCTCTCAATAGTACACTGTGTATTGTGTATTACAAAATGGTATTCAGATATAAATTACTAGTTATTTAATTTTTATATAAATTAACTTATAATTTGAAAAATAAATATACTGAATATTGTTGCTGATGGGTAGCTGGCTTTTCAAGGACGATCAAGATGTCTTCTTTGATTTTCAACATCCTCTACTTTCATCCAAACTAATTATCATATTGATGTCAGTAAATATAATATCACAATTAAGCAAGAAGTAATATTATTACTTCTCAAACTGTGAGCCTGTTTGGAGAAAATACTTTGATTTACTTCATCTATTAACTTTAATGTTCAGGAACTTGTATTAGTAGCTTAGTGAATAAAGGATTTTCTCTCTACATCAGGTCATACTTTTGATGCAACGAGGTTTTATGGTGCTCCATGTGCCATTTGTAGTGCATGTTTGGACTGAAGATCCACTAAGATAGTGTAGTTCCTTGCAGCTGTAACTTATTGTCAACCCTGCATAAAATCCAAATGATCTTTGTCCATGAAGCTTGGCATATCCATTTTCTAAGGATCCAGTATCTTCACAACGAGCTGGAAAGATTAAGTTATTATCCTATGGATAGAAATTGAAAAACTAATGTGATGGTTATATATTATACACATCGCTAAAACAATTATACTGTTTCCATCTGGACTGTTAGCTTATACTCAGTTACATTGACATGACTACTAAGAATGAAACTATATTTATGGACTATTTAATACAAAAAATTTGATCAGTAAAATAAGCTGTTTTTTAACACGTAATATATTCTACACAAAATAGAAATAGCATATTAAAACAAACAAACAAACAATAATTTTAGAATCTGAGAACCAAAACATGATACTCAATTAGAAAAACACCAAGTGACCAAAACATTCTATTCATTAATACTACTTAGAAGAATTTATATGAGCTACAAATGAATTTTTTTTAATATTATGAATTTTAAAGAGTAATCTCATGGCTTAAGTATAACTACATATAAAGCCGATCCAGGGAAATATTTCAGTTGCACATACAATATATTTAGGGATAATATTCAATCATATATCTGGTAATTCATAAATCCTCTAGATAGGCAAATAATTCTGAAATGGAGAGGTATATGAAAATAACTCTTAGTGGTAATGGAATGAGGTGTTATGGGTCTATCCTCTGATAATATCATCGAGGTGATTCAAAGTCATATACTCAGCTTTTATTAATATGCATCATATATTCAAAATGTTAACCATGTAGGTGTAGACAATAACAAATGAAACATTTTAAACTAAAAATTAATAAAATCACTCCACAACAACAACAGTTACAGACATAAATGCCAATGAGATAAACATCTTAATAATGAATGGAAACTATCAACAGCTGCATAAAAAGTAGATTTGTCCACATTTTACAAATGCTTTAAGTGTACATCACTGACACACATTTCTTATCTTATGAGATTCTGGTGACACTCTCCATGGAATAGAACTCTGTTAAACTGTTCTTTAACTGAATAATGGGTCATTATTGAGATGATTTAGTAGCAACATAATGTTGGTGTGTACTACTTAATATAAGGGCTTTTTTAAATACTTTTTAACCCTTTGGACCCTTCAAAAGGTGCAATAACATGATTAAGCAAAATTCTTACCTTGCATCTCAAAAATAGGTTTTTATAACCTTTGCTATGGTCAGATTTTCACCTTATATTGCAAAACATCCAATGGAAAGAGTGAAATTATGCCTATAACTGTTGTTCTTGAGAATCAGTTGTGATAATTTTTGGTTTAATATGCTGTATTTGTTGTTGTCTAATCTTAATTGTATGATACATACTTATAACATTTCCAAAGGTCATGAACTTGAAGATGAACCTGAATAATTTTAATTATATTGTCACAGAGTAGGCCTAAAACACTAGTAATTGTTTTACTATACCCATTTCAGTAGAATTCTGAAATACCCTGTATAAATATGTGTATATTCTTAAATATGAAGCTTTTATTACAAATTTCTTTAAGAAGTTGACATCTTTACATATTTTTAACTTCAACAACTCTGAAGGTCTAGATGTTTCTAAAGAGTGTGACATTCCACAAGTTCTAGAAGATTTACTAATTTTGTTTTTGGTAAAAAAAAGTATAATGATACATAAGAGGTGGAAAAGAAAGGAAATAATTGAAATGAAAATAATTATTTTCAAAACAATTAACTATAATGTAAATTACAAACTGAAAGTTCAGCCAATTGCAGTATTTGTAAAATTCTGGTCACTAGATATATGACAATCAAACTAATAAATCATACTGATTCCAAGCAATTTATGTCATCTCTTTTATATAGGCTTTTTTTTCTTACCAAAGTCAATGCTCTTTTAGAATAGGATATATATATATATATATATATA
>NW_013669943.1:19003-27110 GCF_000517525.1 Limulus polyphemus
ATAAATCATACTGATTCCAAGCAATTTATGGCATCTCTTTTATATAGGCTTTTTTTCCTTACCAAAGTCAATGCTTTTTTAGAATAGGATATCTATATATATATATTGTCATGTTTAATAATAATAAAATAGTCCCATACAATCAATACAAATTTTTAGTTGCTTCATCATCATTATTTCACTACAAGACATTTAATTTTAAATTAAATAATCTTTTGATCAAAGAGCGAGTCTGCTTTCTAAAGAAAATTAAATTTATACTCAGAGTGTGAACATTTGGTCAGTACAGAGTTTTCCATTTAAAACCTCCCAAACTTTAAATATTTCTTATAGTTCATTGTGTATTATAATATCCATGCTGCTATTGATGCAAAATGTTTTTAAAGAAAGTTATAAAGGAATACCTTCATTTCTGTTGGAAAAGCCAATCATACACATGAAAGCTGCTGGTTGAGAACAAGATGATGTCCTCCATACTGGCTCAAACTGATTTTTTGCATCCAGATAAACACAGACATTCTCCATATTAGGCTCTTCAGTAGCCCAAAATGTTAGGTTATCATTTAAAGGAATGCCACTTCCATCATTTTGCATCCAAACAAAGGATTTTTTTCCTTTTCTCTTTGAAGTCCTATCCAAATTTTTACTAAGCCTAGTCAAAAAATATTCAAATATTAAAACTTTGAGAGTGTCATTAAAAGTACATGTTATAATTATATATTGTTGATTCAATTTAAACTTGTTTTTAAAATTTAAAAAATTAAAGTTGATAATGATACTTAACAGTTTATATATAATTTCAAAGTTTGTAAATTAATTAATTAATCTAAAAAACTTGATGGTAAAAATACAAAGTCAGCTATTATTTTAACAAATTTAGCAATTGTAAGTTTGAGCCCCAACATTTAACATTTCAAATACTTAATTTTAAATTGTTATTTTTCAAAATATAACTAAGTGTTTTCAAGGACATTATTTTGTGATGAAGTTTAATAACAAATTACCTTACAATTAAAAATACATATGTAATTTCAATTTAATGTAGGATATTTTTTCTTTATATTACTATTACTAACACTAGAAAAGGCTTATTACACAATTATTTATAAATGTTTCTACATGTACATTTGAGGCTTAATATGTCTTTTGTTTTCCTAAACAATGAAGAATTATATAGATGTACCAAATAATTAAGTCAAGACTACTTTCAATTTTCAACACTATTTTTAGTAACTTAAACAAATAGCAATAATGATGCATGGTTTACAGATATTGTCAGACCCTTTGAGGCCCCCATGCAACTGTACAGGTAGCACCCCCTCAAAATCTGGCACTGGTTATTGGTAACTTCTAATAGTATATTAGTATCATATATTGAGTTTTATATATTCAGATCCCATGATTAAGAAAAATATATTGTTCTTCAAAATAAACAAAGAACTATTAGAGAATTAGAATATCTTACAACTTTGGTGTCACTAATTAAGTTATCTTTAAATGGTTACATAAGAAATTTGGGAAGAGAAAGTGTTTATACAAAATTAAATTCAATACAAGTTCTCCTTGTTGTAAGTTGAAATGATTATAATGGAAAGTATGATAACAGTTTAGGCAAATATTAATTTGCCTAAATATTAAATGTGGAGAAAACTATACAAGTTTTGAGAAAAAAATAATCTTAGTCTTAACTTCCAGTAAACCACCATTAGTACAGAATAAAAAATGGGATTATACAATTAACAATTTTAATAAATTCTTTAAATTAATTCTTTTGGGAAATAAATCTTTAATATCATTCTTCAATAGTTTCAATAAATATAATAACCCAAGCACTTTCAAAAGATAGACCTATCTTCTACAAGGGCAAACTGGGAATGACTAGGTTAGGTAAAATTTCAGAAAAGGTAGAGCGGCATGCAAGATAGATTATCATGATAACCCAACAAAGAAGATTATGTCATTGAAACTAATTTCCATAAGACAATCTGTGATAAACTTAAATACCTCTTCCAAAACAAGAAAATTGACAGAAACCTTCCAATACACCAAAGCAGACTGGTCCAGGTAAATTTTATCTCTTTCCCAAAATACACAAACCTAATGACCCTGGCTATCCCATTATTACTAACACAAATTTAGCTACTGAAAAGCTTTCTGCTTTTTTAGGCCATCACATAAAAAATATTTCCCATACTCTACCTTCACAATAAAGGACACAATGCACTTTAAGTATCACTGAGGAAATCAATGACAATGGACATTTATCTCCTAATACTCTTCTGTTTTTAATGAATGTTTTCCCATTTACACTAAATTTCATACAATGAAGGATTTGAAATTGTAAGAACTGTTCTCAACCTTTCCAATTTACCAAAATCTCAAAAACTAACTACCCTTGCCAGTCTTACCTCGAAATAGCTTTAAATTCAATAATGAACACTACTTTAAGATGTATGCCACCACAAGACAGCTCCTAACTATGGCAAACTATTTGTGGGTTAGCTATTACAGCAAACCCAAGTGAAATCTTACACTTGAAAATGTTAAATAGATGACATATTTTTCATTTTAATTGCCAATTCTAAATCACTTTTGTTGTGATAACACCTTTCAAAAACAATCAAGTTTATACTTGATAACTTCCATACCCGAATTAACTTTCCTGATGTTACTGTCTCATCAGATGATGGCCTTTTACACATAACTTTTACAGAAGCCTACAGATAGACTACAATAGTTTCACTACAAAAGCTGTTACCTCATCCACACTGAATGAAATATTACCTATAGTTAAGTGCTCCAAATTAACAAAAAATCTATACTGATGAAAAAATTAAAGAAAATACACCAAGAATCTAAAACAAATCATATTATAAAGAGAGTTTATAAAAAAGACCAAAATTGACAGAAACACTGAAAAAGCTAACAACATTCATTAAAACAAGCATCTTCAAACCTTATTACAATGATGTTGTTGTTTGAAGTTAAGCACAAAGCTACACAATGGGCTATCCGTGCTTTGCCCACCACAGGTATTGAAACCCGGTTTCTAGCGTTGTAAGTCTTTAGACATATCACTATGCCACTGGAGGGGTTGTTATTACAATGAAAGCTCATTAATTACAAACACAGTTGTAATGAAGTAGTTCTTCCAGATTATTGAGACATCCAGATACTCGGATCAGATATTTTTAATATAATGTACATTTTCAATAACATTGTTATCCATTAATAAATTTTAGGGTGCAACTAGTGAGGGTGGCCATTCAATTGGTAAAAAAAAAATCAACTGTATATAGAATAAGTTTAACAGCTTATCATTAAATATGATGTTAATAATTATACAAACTGCATAATCATAATGGCATATTATGCCATTATCTTCACACAAATAATAATTTTGTTTAAACCAACGACTTAGTTCTAGAATCTTCATTTTGTAGCACTGTGACTTCACATGACTGATATTTGTTATAGGTTGTACTGTGAAGATCGTTCTCGGAACAATTGTTGTGAACTGGTATCCAATGTACTTTAAGTGAAGGTGTTTTGTGGTTAGAGAGTTTCACATCGTTTCCTGTTCTGAACAATCTCTACTTGACTCTTGTAACTTTAAATATTATTCTTCCTTTTGGAATAAACTTAGATCCTAAAATCAGTAATGTCTGACCTATAATTAGTACTGTTTGAGTTAAAGGTTTTTTAACAAAACCTTTCAAAACATTTTCATTTCCTAATTTATTCTTGTTTTATTGTTCTATGAAAATTAGTCACACCTGCAACATTCCTTTGAAAGGAAATTAAAACAATACCAAGTTGTCATCGTAGTCTACTTCATGTAACCATGACATTACTCATGACATTTTTTCACACTTTACTTAACTTATTCATTCCCACTTTGCTTTTGATGGAGAAAGGTCTACATGTCACAATAAGGGTATAGGGTTTCTTATCTTTGTCTTTAATTGAATTTTTGACATATATATTTTTCTAACATCATGAATGATGTCTTAGACAAGTATCAACAATACTTAAGTAACATATTCTAGGAAAAATTAGGTGAATTTCAAACATGGGTGGCAAAGAATCTTTATTCACAATAATAAATTTCAACTGGAAAGCTTGGATTCATGCTCAGTTATCACTCAGTGGATATCACAGCAGGAATTAAGGCAAAACAAACAAGAATCAGAATTCAAGAATATAGGTAACTTATATTTGTGGGATATCAAAAATCTTTAACTATACATTTTTCATTGAGACAAACTTCCATCTCATACTATCTTGTACAAGTTTGTAATGATCACACTTCAAAGGAACAGTGACACAGAAACAGAAAACCAGGGTCAAGTAAGATACTCATGGGACAACAGTTATAACAGATAAATTTTAAGATGTAGAATTAGAAAAAGTGTAAACCTTCTATATCCCGTTTATGAAGGTACTAACTAATTAAATGCAGATTACAAGCATGAAAATTTAAAAAGACTTCTACCTGAATGCTGTTGGATATAAAAGTTTGTTCGGTTTAAGAGTTATTATTTAGTTTATTTAATGATTTAATATTTAATGACTATTTAGTTTTCATAACAAGAGTGTTAAAAGTTAATTACTTTAAAAGTGCTAGTTATGACAAGTTTCTTTATGTAACTCTGTACTATTGTTGACATCATCTTACTTGAAGCTTCTAAGTTTTTCTCATTATATTGTTATTAGTAGAGGGTTAGATATTTCCTGTCATGTGTTACAAATACATGCAGATACACAGTGCTAACAAGAAGTTAAAGCAAGTTACTGAAAGTGAAGTTAGACTGTATGATTGTTAGTTTAGCTGTAATGGGCAATATCTAAAGTGAGTTTCACAGTGGTATTGTAAGAACAGAGATAAAGAAGAAGAATTTGTCTTGTCAAATGGTGTTCTAAAGTACTTGAACCCACGTGTGTGGACTTTGACACAAAGAAGACAATTATTTAAGGCTCTGAATACAACTGTGATAATCAACAGTGTAACAATTTTTGTACATACATTTGACTTGTTTTGAATATATTATTTTAAAACAAGTGAATTGTGTGTTGTCCATTTATTTTTGACATTTATTGCCAACAAGTCACAGACACTTACTGTAAAGGATCTGGCCCAGTAAAACTGATAAATACATCTAAATAACGATGTTTTTGCTAATTATAGACAGATTAAATAATGCAGTTTTTCTGCTGTCATAGTTTGTCTTCAAACAATCACAACAGGAGAAACAATTTAATTAAACCTAAATGCTGACTAAGTACTGCAATCAAGTCGTAATGAAAACATGTGATTTATTTTTATTTTACCTTTTCATTGTAAGTACTTAAAAAAAAGTCCAATAATTCTCCTTTTATTGTAACACACATTAAAAAATAGAATAATTAGGCTTTAATCAACATTTGATTTCTCACCATGAAGATGACTTATTCAATGTTTACCTGTTATCATAAAAACAATATCAATACATGTGTTTGTAATACTTTTATACCTTTTTTGTTAAGAATATCAGATAACGATTGTTGAGCTACAGCACTATCCAGTACAGCAAGGCTAGAAGCCATGTTGCTACAAACACCTAGAGCTCTATTCCAACTTCTGTGTTTAGAAGTAATGTAAAAGCACTTGTTCTCAATCTGGTACCATCCTGGAGGACACTCTAAAACACCAAGTAATAGATTAGAAAAATTGTTTGTCTGGTTGCTAAGCTTAAGAGTAGATGTAACAAATCTTAATTAAAATACAAAAATAATTAAAGAAGCTTTTACTGTCAGATTAGGGTATACATAATGAACTTCAGTGCCACCAATAACAAATAATTCTTTAGAAATACCTTTTTGGTTTCCATTGTCTTGAGTTTCAGTAGAAACAAGTCGGAAACTAACTGCTTGAGACCTTAGCCTAAAAACAAATGAATTTATATACTGCTTAAAATAATACTACAAACTGTCTAAAATAACTAAATATATTTCTTTGTTTTCCCAAGTACTATGAGATACCCAAGTACAACATGTAAACTCCCATGAGATTTCATATTATTGTATTCTATAAAAGTTTTTGTCCACACCAATAATTAAAAGATACTCAGTACTCACAGTCATACATCATAAAATTGCAGTATTGGTACTATCACAAAATTGCATTTTTTGTTTAATAAAATCTCTAGTTACTTTTTTGAGGGAGACACTATTGTTAATTTCATTAAACTTATCAGGTTTATGATAAAAATTCAGAAATAATTTTTTTTAAAGATAAAACATTGGAATTTCTTTAAAAGATTTTATAAGATTAATTTTCATGTATAACATTGAAAAAAGAAACATGCATATTAAAGAATTTTTTTAGTATTTGCTATTACCTAAGCATTAAGAACAGGAAAATATGGACAGGGACAAAAGTGGAGATGACTCCGAAGACTTAATATTTAATACATTTCTTTTATCAAATGTTGCATGTTAGATTAAGCATATTTTTCAACATGAATTAACTTACACTTTTGAACTTATACCATATGCATTACTAGCCACAAAATCTGAGTATGGACCATTATTTATGACTTGAACAGATCCTCCAGAATTTGAAATTATGCCAGAATGAATGGCTGCACGACACACAGAAGACAGTTCACGATAGATAACGGTTCCCCACACAGATCCAAGTGTCAGGGAACAGCCGGCAGGGCAGTGTATTCTAAATAAGAAAAAAAATCATAATGGCTAGAAAACGAAAATAAAGACTGGGTTTTTAAACGCAAACTGATAGCAGCCAAATATCAATTAGTCACAACATTCAAAATATAGACAGATATATCAAATTCTAAATAAAAGAACATTACAACATTAAATTCTTCACAAAATTATTGCTCAACTAGCAGATGCTCATTGAAACAATTCAACAGTAATTTTTCTGAAAATAGTAGTAAATAAATATAGTATAAAATGTGCAGTCAGCTGAATCTCTTGGATCAGAGCATATATACAATACGAGTTAAAATAGTCTTTTGTCACTTCATGCGTTATTTTAATAATGAAAATTGCATTACATTTGTTTTTAACACATTCACCATGTCTGGTACGCATATGGATTCTTATTTCTGCACAAGCTGTTAGATCATAGTTTGGTGGTAATGTTGCCCATCAACATTCTGCTGTATGTTGCCATATGGTAAGTCAATTATTTCCACCTTCTATGCATCAGCTTCCCTCAAGATGTCAGAGTGGCAACATTACCACAAAAATGTACAAACCAACATCTTGTGCAGGAATTTTAAAAGCAAGAATCAATACATGTACCAGCTGCAGTGAACAGAAAAAGATTTAAAAGCCATATATGTACCAGCAACAGTGAATGGATTAAGGTAGGGGGTTAGCAACCCTTCAAAGAAGAAAAGGAGCCTTTTTTCTTTTGTACGATAAACTTACTCTGATTTTACACTTTTATTTCTAACCCTTACTGCCAGTCTAACATTATGTTGCACTTCCAACCACCTGATGAGGCCTCGGCACATCTGCTTAGATTTAAATTTTAATTGGTTGACTAATACTGTATTGGAAATATGATCTTTGGAATTTGAATGTAAAATGGAAGAAGATATGAAGTGCAAATGTATCCTATTTCTTTTATTAAAAAACAAATGTTCAAAGAAATAAAGAAAATCTGGTATCACAACTCCATCTGTATGCCTGATTGAGTCTAATTTTTTTTCTTCTGATGAATTAGAATTTGTGCATTTGTTTATATTTTTATTTAGAGTATTTATAAAGAGTCACATGTAAGTTGCAAAGAGCTGCATGTTGCTGACCCCTGGGTTAAGTAAAGGAGATTGAATATAATGCATTGTTGGCAAAAATCTTTGGTTATCGAAGCAATTGGTGCATCCAGCAAGTTAGAGCACTGAGCATTGCTAAGTAGTTGCTGGAAATTTTTTCCACCGATTGCCACTATTCCTTGCCATCTTAATGAGCACAAGGAAAAACTGCTATGGAAGTGAGGACTTTTTTTTCACAATTGTCATTTCTATAAGAAGTGCCAAAGGGTAAATATTCAATTCAAATCAAGGTATTCAACATGGTACAATAAAATCAT
>NW_013669943.1:28062-55104 GCF_000517525.1 Limulus polyphemus
CACAAAAAGAAACATTTTTGTTCACAGAAGTTTTTTTTCCCTCAGGTTGACCAATCAGCACTTAAGAAGACAAATGAGCTGATTTTAATATCAATTTGAAATTTTAGGAATTGGCAAAAATTAATAATTTTCCTGTAACGTACTCTGTATATATATATATATAATTTTTCTGTATGATTAACCTTTCAGGAGATTAACCTTTCAGGCCTGACAGACAAGCATTTGGCTATCATTTAATGTTATATTAATGATCAAGTAAAGACATAACACAGAATTCTAAATGAAATAGCTTAACTTTTGACTACAGTTAAGATATCTATTTTAACAGGAAATTGTAATATTACACTCAGGGCTACCAGTGATTCCAATAATAATAGTAATAGCAAGCAACAGTCAACAAAAATGTAAAATGTTTCGGAATACTAATCATAGATTTATTATGAAATCAGGTAACATTAAAAAAAAAGATTGCAATCTAATGAGTTACTTGCAAAGCTATTACAAACTTTTCTATAGTTAGGACTAGCCATCAAAGAAACAGCCCTTGATAACCAAATTTCAAGATTAATGTTATCTCTACATATACACACAGTTATATATATAGCAGCAAATGCTTAATTTGTCCTTCACTGAGCTTTAGTATGTTAATTAGAACTGTTATCTGAAGTCAAATATAGCAATGAGGTGTGCACTTCAAAAGAAGTTATGTAGGTATGCATCATGCATTGTCATTGGCAAAGAATAGCCACCATGAGTTCTCTCATTACAATCTAAATCACATCAACATTGCTTTTATACTTAGGTAATTACTTTTTATTTTAATATCTTTATAAACTTCTAAAATATAACAAGAAATGCTAAAACTCTATCAATTGTTTATCTACATTATTTTACCTGATAGGTTCACCAACATCATCCAACAACTCTATAGCTTTTGTGTCACAGTTAATTACTTTCTCGGCCACTATTATGAAAAAAAAAAAAGGAAATGAAGATTACACAAAAAATGTCTTTAGTAAAGATACAATTTCTCAAGCAAAATTATAACAATAAATAAAGATTTGGTTTATAAAGCACGGTAATTCATTTTATGGAAATCTTGAGAACCTGAATAATACCCAGAATTCTAATTTTGGCTGCAGGTTGAGATTTGGTATAAAATCTACATGAAAAACATGTACAGATTAAAGAAAAAGAGGTCAGTAACTATTTAATAAAATTAAGTCTGTAAATCATGTATACACAATGAAACACTCAAGTTTTCATGAAAAGTTTCAAAACAAAAATTGCTGTTCTGGTATTTTAGAGGTACTTACATAACAAGTATATCCCAGAGGATAACATATTGAATAACCAATAGTTAGTTGGGTTTTTTTTTTCAGCCTTAACACAGATGCTACTTTTTTTTTTTTTGCTCCTCAATTTTCCAAAAATGCTGGAGATTAGTTTTGTGTTCCAACACTGCTTTTCAACTGATTCCATAGATATTCAGTAGGATAAGGATGTATTTAAACTTGGAACGGGAAATTCCAGAACATTTATGTTACTAATGTCTTTTCAGAGGCAGATCCAGGATTTTGAAAATGAGGTGTCTAGTGTGCAGAACTTCACTTGACACAAAGTATGTCAGATATTTATGATCGCTGCTATACTGTTCTGCCTAATTTATGAAAAAGTTATTACGTAGTGCTGTTCATAACATAAGAAGAAGCACACTGTATCAGCTACATTGTTATATATTGAACAGAAATAAGAAGATACACTTGATGGTAATCTGTATATCTTTCTGGATCTTTCATGCAGTTAAAGCATAAGTAAAGAATATACAGATGATTTGTAATTAAATATACATGTTCTAGTAAAAACTGGTGAATTATAATACATGTATAGTAAATGCAAAAAGTCTATACCCCAGGTCTGTATACCAGTACCAGTATAGTCACTTATTCGCAAAATGACATATAATTAGCCGGTCTTCAAATATAATTGATTTCACAAACATTTGCCTCCTATGCAGAAAAATGAAACACTTGACAAGCATATTATAATTAATGGGAAAATCCTAAACCAGATTCATAATAGTCAATGCTGACAGCCTTTCTTCACTTATTCTGTTCTCAGAAAAGACACAATATATCTTAAATACGTAAACAAGCACTCATATGCATAACTGCTGATTGGTAGAGTGCAACCAATAACCAGAAGGGCATTCACACTGATAACGAAATCAGGACATGCACTCCAAAACCACAGGCAGTGTTTCAATTCAATGAGTAGGGTGCAGAGTGGTATCAAGTCTTTTTCCCAAAATTCACTATCTTTTGCAACTATGGATTGATCAACAGTTTTGGTCTTTAACGACAGATGAGACTAGAACAAAGATGTACATTGCCATTCTGATTTCCCAAGAAAATTAAGTAGACATTCCACCCTGCATGTTCGAAGACTCATTTTTTCAGAAATATACCAAGTTTTTATTACATATACAAATTAGATATTTAATATAACACTGCAGATAATATTTTTCACTATTTAATTCTAAATGATTATTATTTTTCTCAGTTTTAGTTAATCTAAAATTTGCAATTAACTGAATTAAAACAGGCAAAAAAAAATAGTATCAGTGATCTATTCCATTTAATCCACATCTCATATGATGTCTAATAGTTTACGTACAGTTGTGTCCTAATACTATTTAAAAACAAATAATTGTTTTTACTCTAATTATACAATCATGGATAAATGTTTGTTTGTTTTGTTAATAAGCAAAAAAAGCTACAAAATAGGCTATCTGTACTGTGCCCATAATGAGTATTGAAATCCAGATTTTTATGTTATATAAACCTTCAGACTTATAACACTGATAAAATACCAAGAGGCAGTGTTAATGTTTTGCTAGTAGTTGTTTACAATCTTGTAGGTTTTAATATAAAAACAAAATATTATTGTAGGCTGTGACCTAATGACTGGTACTATGTGTGCATATAAGATGTATAAAAACTTTGACTGGTACTGTACATGCATTATGAGCATATACAAACTGTGACTGATACTGTATATGCATAGCAAGTTTTAAAACCATTATTAAAACTGGACATTTTTTCAACACCTTATTAGTTATTCCCTTGCTCCTAGGTATTCTTAGTTACCATAGTTTGGCTAGACCATACATTACTTCTAAATTATTGTTTTAAACTATATTTTTAATGTTTTAATTTGTTTGCTAGATAGAAGGAGCTGCATGTTTTTGATGATTTATTGTTACATTACGTTAGTGTTAGCCCATGAAGCATGAAGTTATTGATGGTGAGTTGAGAAAAAAAAGAATTAGTTGAGACAAAAAGGAATTAGCCGAGATAAATGAAAGTTATCGTGCTACTTTGTATAAGTAAGCTGGTTTCTAAGTAGGTCTAACCAACTTATAACAGCTTAAAAATGGTTTAAGCTTGTTGACAGATTCAAAAGGAGGAAATACACTAATTTGTTCTCATTAAGCGGACTGGATGAGAGATTATTTTCAACTGATGATTAAAAGAAAAAACAAGAAGGAAAAACATTACAACATTAAAAAATTATTTTCAACTGATGATTAAAGAAAAAAACAACGAAGGAAAAACATTACAACATTAAAAAAAAGAAGCATATTACTTTTTTTCCCCAAATTTCATTCACATCTGTTAGGAAACTGTTACTTGCACTTTATATCACCCTAAAATTTAGGCAATGGTGTAGTGATAAAAAAGTACTGGAGCTATCCCAATGATCAATGGCATTTTTTGTAACTCATCATTTTCATTTTTGGAATAACTAACAGTTATGATCTCTTATCATTTTACTGAAATACACTATTTAATCAGTTATTGTATTCTAAAATTATCAGCATAAGACATAAAAAATTTGTTATTATAAAATACTCATTTTTCTTTTTCTGTATGTTTATTTGGCAAGACTGTTTGGGACAGTTGAGAACAAATTTAACAGGTCCTGGGCTGATGTAATGTGTTCATGTTTACATTCTACAGAAATATACATTTTAAAGCTGTACCATGACTTAATATCTGCTTATCTCGATTCACAAGAAATACATATACTAGAGCTCTGCCAATTCTTAGATAAAACTAATAAAAGCTGTGCTGAATTCTTATTGGCTTAGAATTCTGCCATTCATTAAGAATTAATATGTAATAAAAGCAAGCATTTCTGGCAAAATGAAATACTTCACATGGGAACTCTGGGAGGTGTCTTCACTGAAACATGCATACATGTTGTTTGATAGAAATATATTTTTAAATACATGCATTTAAATTGTATACTAATTAGTATTAATAAGAGTCCAGTATCAGTTGCTGTTGTTGCTATATAGTTTTTAACACAAACTCTAATGAGGAAGTATTTGAAATACATATAATTTAATTATTAGCAACGAGCACACCAAGCAAATAAAAAACACGTTGTAGTGCTGTTATGTGTCATTGCAGCTCCACTAAACTCATGAAGTTAGCCCATTCTTTCGCTCAAACAATAAGCTCAAAAAGTGAATACGTTGGTTGACAATGAAAAACGCTTTAACAAATTCAAGTGATAATTTTGTCCCTTAATGTTTATATAAGTATCATAAAGTTAAGTTGTTTACTAATTTAGAATGAATAAGTATTTCAATCTTCCATAACCACTAAAATTATACATTTTGTTCAGGTATCTAAGTGTATAAAGTAGTTGTCTATCTGCATGGTGTTTGAATATTGCAAGTTATTGAGGAACTGGCTGAATCAATTTCAACACACTTTGGAAGAGGAACCTCAACTGAACTGTCCAAAGACTGAGCTTAAAAGGATAAAAAATTGGATAAATTGTTAGAGTTCAGTGTCAATTTGAATTTTTACTATATGAAGCCAACACTAAACATTTAATGCCACACATAAATGTACCTTTACCACATGGTGAATGATACATGTGCATGCCATCGCTGTAAAACTAACAAAATAAATGCTGTAAGAGGCTGGTATATGCTTTTATAGTATTGTAACAAATTAAACTTCTTGAACAGTATATGAAGATTCTGGTTTCAATCTATGTCTTGTGAAGCAATGCTCTCTACTTGCTCCAGCAACCAAGTTAAAAGCCAGCCAGTACTAGTAAGAACCCAGCACATTCCATATGAATAAAAATTGTGTTTCACTTAATCAGTTATGTTTGTGTTTTTCTTTACTCTTAGAGATCAATTTGATCTTTGCAAAACATTTCCTGAATCTGATGATTAATGTGAATTATTTGTTACATAGTTATTAGGTTATAAACAAGTGGAATGAAACAAAAATGGCTAAAAGGCTGATAATATTGGAAAAAGTTATGCTTGGTTTAACAATGCAATTCATACCATTAAAATTTGTTATTACATTTGGTTGTATATTCTCATTATAATACATCAACATATATACAGATTTTGAGTTACCTAAAGTCCAAGTTCCCAGATTCAGGCAAAAATAACACAGAATATGATGACACCGAGATGAGTTTTAAGAAAGTGCTCACAGTCACCTTTGATGGCAAGTTTCAGCAAAAAAGAGAAACTATGCATATTATATATACACATCATACTTAATTGGGCTGAACACAATTTAGTGGGTAGTATATTGGGCTGCAGATTGAAGGTCCAAGGTTTGAGACATGATGCTGCTGCAGGACACATTCTGCATTTATGCAGTGGTAACATTACAAAAGTGACAGTAAATCTGTTATTTGGTTCAAAGTATCAGACAAAGCCTGACAGCTCACTACCCTCCTTCTAGTTAATATAGGAATGACTGTATTTGAACCATAAAGATTTTTGACATGGATATCTACACAAAATTTGTCGTTTTTTTGTTTGTTTGTTTGTTTAATAATGCTCTTTTTTCATATAAATAAAATTATTTCTCTCTATGACAAGATAACCATAGAGAAATGTTGGGTTTTTTTTCACATAATAACATACTTTATATTTTCTGTCTTTATATTTTTCTGCCTTATTCAAAACATATATTGAAACAAACAATTACAATATTTTACCTTTAACACAAGATGGTTGACGACCTGACCAGGATCCATCAGGTTTACAAGTTATGGAACTTTTCCCAATCAAGTAGTGGTTCAATGAACATTTGAAGGTCACATTTGAGCCTTGAGGATACTGACCATACTGTTGTTCAAAAGATACATCAACCTTAATGTTACCATTGTATACACCTTTAAGGTCAGGGCAAAAGATCAGCTTTTCTGTTGGTAAAAATAAATTCCTTTATGAAAATCAAACATTACATATAAAAAACCAAAAACAACTGATTATATTGAACAGAATAATTATGGTTTGCTTACCCAACAGTACAATGACTACTTTTATAAACAAAGTAAACAGTTAGCTATAATTAGTACATTAGCTACACTTACAAGCATAAAAATGCTAAAACTATATTTAAAGGCACATTAAGTATTTTATAAAAACAATAGACAAAATGATGAAAGTTCCATTCAAAGATATAAAATATCAGGATTGTTTACAAAAAAAAAGTAATTAAAGTAAGTTATGGAAATTATACTCGTAAAAACAATAGTCCACAGGATGATGAAATGAGATAAAATACATGAAAGAAGTTTTTTCTTTTAAAAATACAGGAAAGTAAAATTATATCCTTGTTATTGCATTTAACCAGAAACATGTTCTGAGTTAAGTTAAAATACTAACAGCATTATGACTACTTACGACATGAGGGTATATCTCCATACCACTGACCACCTGGATGGCATGAAAGCGTTTCTTTTCCAATCAGATAATAAGTTCTGTCACATGAAAATGTAGCAGTAGCTCCCTCTAATAAGTCTTGGCCTCTAAAAGTTACTTCTCCATGTTCTGGGGCTGAAAGTCTGGCACATTGTTGTACTGTAAAGTACACAATTTAATGAGATTTTCTTTCAACTCCAGTATATGCAAGATGTATTGTAATTAATGTAGGTAAAACCTGGAATACCCTTGAATAAGGAAGCACATTATGCTAATACAATAATAAGCAATCAAACAATGATTTATAAGCATAATGAAAGGATTTACGTATGGTGGAATATACTACACGTTTCAATAGAACATTAATCCGTCTTCTTAATATCTGAAAACATGTAGTATGTTCCACTATAAATAAATCACTTCATTATGCTTATAAATTATTGTTTGCTTACTTATTATTATACCTGGTATATTATTACACATTGTGTTTACTATGTTATGTATTACTACAGTAAACGTTCTTCAATTATGTCTGATATTTCATAAAATTTAATCAACACCTATAAGGTATACTGCTGTCTTTAATATCTTTTCTGAAGTCCATTACCTGCATGTGGCATTATCACATTTACTACAGTTATTTTCTATACTGCGTGTCTACTGCACAAATAGTGAATTTTCAAATTTTTTATTTATATATATCACACCTAGCACTATCATATGATCATATACGTTCTTCAGTCATTTTCCATATCTGCAAGGTACACTGCCATTTTTAATGCCATCTTTAATATTTAACATCTAATGTAATATTATATATAACATTTCATCACTTTTTTCTTAACATAATGTTATCCAATTTATGCATTCAACACAGAAATAACAGTAATCTTTGTATATCCTAGGACTATATAGATTTCTGTAAATGGAAGAAAATTAAACTTGTGCTATAAACTTATACACTCCTGTTTTGTTTTAACATTCAGTCTGTGATTCAACAAGACTGAATTTGGAGGACTGGGTGAGTGATAGAGGGATGTCACAGTTTTCAGTATTCAAATTAGAACACAAAAAAATATGCTTTGATGAAGGGCTTAGGCTGTTAATATCAACAACTATATTTTAATGCCAAAATAACTCGCATCTCATTAGCGTTTGGCCATGAAGATGCAAATTTATGGATTTGGCTGGATTGTGTTCCTCTTGCACAAAATAGTAAAGTGTTAATTTTCAGACAGGAACCACACTTAGCCACCTTACAACAGCAAGTAAGCTTTGTTAAGTCTTCCTTGGCTATCTCTATCGAGAGAACTCATAAAACCCACAGAAAAAAAAATCACTTTACAGAGTTAAGGAACCAGATCTTGTATTGTATAACATGTGCACCCACAACCATGTTTTATGTGGGATTTTGGATTGGCTTTATCCCTCCATAGCCTAGAAACTAGTGCAAATTTGAAGACCCTTGTGGGAAATTCAGATTCCAGATATCACAAAGAATTCCAATCTCTATTGAGTATTAAAAAAAGGAGAGTTCCAGAAAGCTTGGAAATAAATCCACCAAATATATCTTCCCTGACTCACAGACTATCTATTAAAAAAATACTTACTACAACTTGGTGGTAAATTAGTCCACTGGCCACTAGGAAGGCAGATAATACGGGATGGGCCTTGAAGCTTGAAGCCTGGCAAACAACTGTAACTGATAGTTTGTGGGTTAACCTTGGGTTTCCGTTCCTCAATAACACCAGGATTTGACTGGGGTAAAAGACAACCTTCGAAATAAAAAAAACAATACAAAAAAATAGTAATATAAAATTTCACTGAGTACTTAATATATTTGTCTAAACTCATTTATTATCAATCTACAAAACTTGAAAGAATTAAATAGACTATAAATTCATGAATATTTAAAAAATGTGTCAATTAATTCAGTATAATGTTTAGGAACCATATGTCTGGTTTCAAGTATTATTATCTTCCTTGTGTCAATTAATTTTTTGCATCTCTCACGAAAAGAATTGAACCCAGGACCAGTCACTCTCTATGCAAGTGTTTTACCAACTGAACTAAAGGACTGACTCACTAACTAGAGTGAAATAATCAAAAAGGCCATACCAGTATAAATCCTATAAAATATTTGTATGTATAGTTTATAGGTTAGGGGAGAAATTGGAGGCTGTTCTAAATAGGGAAGAGGCTATGGATGAGTAGAAGATAAACTACAAGAAATGGCAGTAGTATTTAACGAGGAAATTAAGCTTTTACATGCAAGGGATACAGTGGTTAATAATAACTTTCAGGTAGTTATAAAAAACAAAGTGCTAATAGAGCTAGTAGTGGATTTAATCATAATGAGCAGGTTCTATTGAGTAACAGATTTCAGCCTTTAGCTTGTGCAAATAATGAACTTGCAGAGGGAAGGATAACAAAAGGGATGGGAATTAAAAACAAAAGGTTATAGTTATAAGAGATTCTTTAGTATGGCACATTGGTAGAGTAGTCTGTGGAGTAAATAGGGAGAAAAGAATTAGATTATGCTAAAAAGAGGCAGGGGTAGAGGATAAAACTGATAGAACAAATGATACAATAAGTGATGCAGCTTTTGTAGTGCACATAGGAACTGATTTTATGGGGAAGGGTAGGTCAGAGAAGCTTATTGTTAAGTACATGGTATTTGTAAAGTCATTCAAAGAAAAGGGCCATAATAACTTAATTCTGTCAAAGATACCGCCAAAAGATAACTTGGAGGGGGTAGTGATGAAACTATAAGTAGGTCATTAGGGTTGAATGTTAGGCTTAGATTAATATATAAGGAAGAGGAGGGTGGCCGATTGGATTTATGGGATCAATTCAGTGGGAAAAGGGAGCTTTTTGGAATGGATGGTTTACAGTTAAATATAGTAGAGGCTGGCTTGTTTGCATGGGCTATTAATTCAGTTGTAGGGTCAACTTTAAACTAAGATTAGACAGTGGAAGCCCAGAATAATGAAAAAAAAAGGTGTAGAGAAGGATATAATGTGGAAACAAGGTACAAAGGTAGTTTTAATGATAGTCTAAACTGTTCTGTAAGAAGGTATGTGGATGACACTTTTATTTTTTTTTATTTTTAGAATACCTTAACTCACAACATCCTGCCATTGAATTTACATGCAAGGTTGAAAATAATAATAATAATAATAATTTAGCTTTTTTAGACATACTCATTAACCATAATGCTAATGGATTTTCCACATTAATTTACCGAAAAAAGATGTCCACTGGTCTCCTTACACACTTTGATAGCTTTATCCCGTTTATGTATAAATGAAACCTTGTTATATGCTTACTAAACAGAGCTTACAACCTGTGCTCCATGTATCTTAATCTACACTCTGAAATTTCGTTCTTACATGATATCCTGAAATGTAACTGCTATCCACAACACTTATTATAAAACATTACCAACACCTTCCTAACAAAGAAACTCACAAATCCAATTAAGATACTAACTGCACCCAAACTTACTATATACTCGTGTTTTCCTTATACTGGTAAACAAAGCTTAACTTTCAAAATCTACTTAAACGCATACTTGGTCATTGCTACACTCAAGTGGATTTCAGATTAGTTTTTAAATCCACATCATGCATACAAAATTTTTTCCCAACTAAAGATCTCTTTTCCCATTCCTTATTGATCCTGGCTGGTCTATCTTTACATGTGTGGAGACTGTAAGGCCTCCTATAGTGGCAAAATCCAAACACCATTTAAAAGTTAGAGCCTATGAACATATGGGAATTTCCATAAAAATGCCAAAAAAATTGAGTAATCCCTGTGTTTCCTCTATACGCCAACATAGTGAAGAAACAGGACATTGAGCTATGCTATCAAATTTTTCTATCCTTTGCAAGTCTAATATTGACCTGGAATTATTGATTAAAGAAACCCTTCACATCAAACAGCATTCTTCAACACTGAACAACATGCAGTCTTCATTTAAATTATACATTTTTTAATATGTTCGTATTACTGATTTTATTTTTAATTTTTTGTTGTTGTGTTTTCTTGCTGTAGTTTCTCCTCATAATTACTGTTTTGTGTTTTATTTGTTTAATTATCGTTTTTTATTTGTTTAATTATCGTTAAACTTCGCATTTGTACTTTAGCAATGTCCAAAGACTTATGTAAATTCATTTTATTTTGCTTTAGATACTGAAGACGGAATCTGATAGAATTCCAAAACATTTATCCGTGTCCCCTTTTTGTTAATAAACAATGTTGTATATCATAAGTGTTGTAATCTTGTTTATTATCAAACTTCATTTTCCTTCGAACACATAGGCTGTTATTATTGTAATGCTAAAAGAATAATAAATAAAATGGATGACCTTAAAGTACTGATTGGAACAGAAGATTTTTGATACAATAAGAGTAACCAAAACCTGGCTAAGTGTAGACAATTTTGATGAAAGGAATTTCTTTGAAATACAAGGTTATAGCTTGTTCAATAAGGATAAGAGTATAAAAAAGGAGGGAGGAGTGGCTTTATATGTAAAATGTGAGTTACAGCTTGTTCAAGTTGATGAAATCAAAGCTAGTAGTAATGAGATTGAATCTGTTTGGGTTTCTGTTAGTGGTTATAAGGGGAGAAGGCTTTTAGTTGGAATTTGTTACAAACCACCAAATGAAACCAAAGTTAAAGAACTGAACTGTTAATGAGGATATAATTATGGGACATTTAGTTCTAGGCATATAGAATGGAAAATGTTACAGTCAAGTCATGAGGGAGACAGGTTTTTGGAAACCGTTCAGGTTTGTTTTCTTCAACAATTGGTTAGGGAATCTATGAGGAACAATGCTATTTTAGATTTATTGTTAACTTCTCATACAAAAATAGTTGACAGGGTAGAGGTTGAGGGAAGATCAGGGTGCAACTGGTCATTGCTCAATCAGATTTGGTGTGTTGCTGCATAAGGAGATAAAAAATAATGAGATTTTGGTTCCAGATTTTAAAATATATATATATATGCTGATATAAAGAGATGAGACAAGAATTAGCTGCTGTGAATTAGTTGAAAATACTGATCAAATGTGGAAAAATTCTTAAATATTCAATATACACGTGTATCTTATAGAAAATGAAAATAAAAAGGTGGCTGCAAGCAAGAAAACTTGTTTGACTCACAAAAAGTATAAAGTCTAACATTTAAGAAAAACATTATAAATAGAAGTTTAAACTGACTGCAAGGATCAAAAATTTGGAGGATGATTGAAGATCAAGAAAGCTGGTCAAACAATTGTTTTCAGATTTTACTAATGAAGATTTAAGCAATAGTCCTCTTCATGAACAGTTGATAGATTGAAACAAGATGATTCACAAGATTTTCTGAACTTAAGTTAAAAACTGGGAAGTTTAAAGAATGATAAAGCTCTGGTGGATTGGACAATGATGAGAGTCACTTGCTAGTATTTTTTCTAAGTCCTTGACTAGAAGGTAGATGCCAGACGATTAAAAGTTGGCTAATACAATATTACTTCTCTTTTCAAGGGAAGTGATAAGAATTGTCCCAATAATTATAGAGCTATTGTCTTTCACAAGTAGTGGGAAAATTGTTTTAAAGTCTTTTTGAAACGTGCTTTGCAAAATCAACAAATTAAAATTTGTTGGATAGTCAACATAGTATCATCTGGAGAAAATATTGCCTTATTAATCTTTTGACATTCTTTGAAGAGGTTACTGCTTATGTAGATGAGGGTACAAGCGTGGATTTGGTATATCTAGATTTTTCGAAAAGCACATGAAAGGCTTAAAATAGTTCTCTCTATAGGTGTGGGGGATAGGTTGCCTCATTGAATAGAAAACTGGTTAGATTGAAAAAAAGCAGACATTATAAATGTAATTCAGTCAAACTGGATGAATGTCACGAATGCAATACTTCAAGGCTCAATGTTAATATCTTTCCTCTTTTTGATTTATATCAATGGGACAGAAAGAATAGTTAATTTAAATTTGCTGATTATATTAAAGTTTTGATGTTGCTAGATGTGAGGAGGATGCTACTGCTTAACAAAAGGATTTGGATTATTTGGCGAGTTGGGCAAATAAATTATAGATGATTTTAAATTACAATAAATCAAGATAATGCATATTGGATATCACAATGTGAATTATCAGTATAATTTTCATTAGAATAACTTTAACAGGGCTATTGAAGAAACAGAGTTCTGGTTCATCAATCTCTTAAGCCATCCAAGCAAGTGTGATATTGCTAGTGGTAGAACAAATAGGAGCTTAGGTTGTATCTACAGAAATAATGAATACAAGTCTAAAGATGTTATAATTTCATTGTATAGGTCATTGGTTATGCCATATTTATACTGTATTCAGTCTCAGGCTCTCTTCCTTAGAAAAGCCATTGAAGGGTTCAGAGAAGAGTTACTAGGATGATACCTGGGATGGAAAGGTCGTCATATGAGGATAGGTTAATTAAGATCTCTGAGCTAGTTTTCATTTGAAGAAAGAAGAGCTAGAAGGGATCTGATTGAGGTGTTTAAGTTTGTTAAGGGAACTTTAGTGTTGTTGCATCATCTTTTTTTGTATTTAATGGTGAAAATGATAAGACTAGAGGACACAAATATAAATTTTGGTTGTTTAAAAGTCATGTTCAACCAAGAGAGCTTTATTTTTTCTTAGAGAGGTTAGCCTTTGGAATGGATTGCCTTCAGTTGTGGTAAATGCGAAAGTTAATTTCAGGGAAGTTAAAAGAGGTTGATAACTACTTGAAGGACTCAGGAGGCTTGACTTTGTGTTGCTTAGTGATTAGTTTAATTTATTGGCTAGGATAACATAGATGGACCAAATGTTCTGTTATTGTCCTTTAATGCTATATGTTAAAGTACAAGCAGTCATACTATGCCTATGAGTAATAGTGTCAATTCTTTCATGGCTCCCAGGATTGAAATACCAAATGAAAAGTGTGTGTATAATCAAAGTTTTTGCTGGTCAGAGTTACTTCATGCAATAAACTGTGGAAGGTTAATGTTTCTGTACGAGTTGTATATGAATCTGCCACTGTTAATTATAAAAGCAGTTGAGGTAGAAAATTGAAACTCTCCAAAAATTATGTTAATTATCTCAGAGTATCTGTATTACGAGACAAGACTGTCAAGTACATATCTTGCAAACAACTTTCTGTAAACATAAGAATGAAATTTACTTAAAAAAAGTACACATTAGCGTGGAGTAATCTCAATCCAACAGTTTGAAATGGATATTGGACATAGACAGTGGAAAGAACAAAGATTAAGAATACACTGAATACATGAATCAAACTTCAAATTGTTCAACAACAATCAAAGACAGTTTGTTTCATTTCAGGGAGAGGATTGGTATTATAATCAATGTACATCTACACGAGTGATGCATAGTGGGAGATCCGTTTAAGCTTGGGGCTGCAATTCAGCCTATTGTGTCAGTGATATATATAAAACTGATGACACCCTGCTTACTGATAAGACAGATTCTGATCCACCATGCTATTGACTCAGAAATATGATTCATCAAGCATGGATTCTTCTTCCAGCAAAAAATGAGCCATGCATACATAACAGATGTGGTAAAATGCTATCTTGTTGGTAAAGATACTAATGAAAAATTCACAATCATGAAGTCCCAAAAAGGATACTCTTGAGGCTGTATATACGAGTTTATATAAAACTTTATAAGGCTAAAAATGACCAAACAATGCAGCTGAGTAATGAGGATTAATAAAGAAAAATCTCATATTAATTTTTTTTTTTTTCCTGTTTGTTGTTAAGCGCATAGCTACACAATAAGGCTACTTGTTCCGTGCCTACCACCTTTTTTTTTTTTTTAAATCACTGTACATCTTCATACTTACCACTAAGCCACTGGGGGCTCTTGCTTTTCTATTGTATAATGGTTTGCACCATTAATAAATTCATCACTTAGCTCCAATTTCTCATTATTTATGACTCCTATTTGTGTATGGTTTGCGTGTTTCAATAATTACTTCCCTTAATGTATGTATCAAGACTGCTACAATCAATCTTCACATTTTTACCTTTAGTTATTTCACAGTTACTTCCTTCGAATCTTTCACGACAAAAGCATTCTCCTGTCTCCTGGTTACATGTTCCACCATTCTTACAGTCACAAACTGAAAAAAGGTACACATATAAATATATCATATAATTGTTATACAAGTTTTACCATTCTTAAACTTATTTTCTAAAAAATGTATGATTCAAATTGATTATATTTACACTTTCAAAAATAAATCATTGCTAGTTGCAGTGATAGCATTTGCAAAACCTAAATTTCCATCTATTACCTCGAACATTTTCAGATAAGGCTCATTTTTACTTCATATTTATATCTGAAAGTTAAAAGTAATTGAAAGACTGAGTTACTCCACAACATGAGTACTTTGATCCAAGCTAGTAGCTGTCCTTGTAAAGGACAAAGGTGAAATTAGCAGCAAATGCCTAGTTCAGCATTACACTTATGGAGAAAGTCTTAGAGGACTAATCTGCAAAAGTAGCACAGATGGAAAAGATGACACTTTAAAATACTTATATATCTTCATCATGAAGACTGCTGTAATCATTATGTATGCTATCCTTGTGGGTTATTTTATTCAAGTTCAGTACTTTATGAGAAAGTTATTCAAGATTTTTGCCTATAGAAGAAAAATGTCATGCAAGCCTCTTTGAAAAATTGGATGAACTTTTTGTTTTAATGATTACTGTTCATTAACATTTATTTCTTTTAGTGTTTTTTCTTTTATTATTTGTTTGTAGTTAAGCACAACACTGCAAAATGGTCTATCTGTGCTTTGCCCACCATGGGTATTGAAACCTGATTTCTAGCGTTGCAAGTCTACAGACATACTGCTGTGGCAATAGGAGTGCTTGTTAATAACTTTCAGTGCCATTATTATTATTTTTTTTTGGTTAATTTGTATTTCTTACATAGTTTTGTTGTGAAAAACTATCAATTACAAGCTAGCAATTTAGATTATTTTAATGGTAATTAATTGTCTTATTGCTCTACTAGGTCCACTTTTGGCTTATTTATTTCTATGATAAAAGTTTGAAGTTATTCCAAATGGGAAAAACTGTAGTAAAACACTGGAAATTAATTTTCACTATTTCAATCAAAATAGTTGAATAAGAATGTTTTCCTTTTCAAATACTTGCATTCAAAGGTCATACATTTAACCAGGGACAGATTCTATGACTAAAGAGGATGTAATTATTTTATTACTTAAAATTTTGATATTACTACCCAGACAAAGTATAAAAAACGATAAACAATGAAACTAACAACAATAACAACAAAGATTCTAATTAGAGTTTAAACAGGGGCAGATTAGGGAGTGGGGCACCTGTATCACAAATACTTAACATAAGATCATTCTTCAACAGATGATGAAATATTTTGTCATCTTTAGTTTACAATGATGTAATTCTACATGCTTAAAAACCTGAGTGCAAACCTGCAATGATCATTCTTTTGTTTTAATTGCATGATGGTAGCTATGTTTATATCATTCATTGCAAAGAGTTCTTATCATATTATGCACAATAAATTTCACAGTAACTATGTTTAAAAAATATCAAACTTTAAAACTAACTTAAAGATAGATAATATGTTACATGGTCTAACCTCCATTACACCAGTCTCCATATCTATTGGGTGGACAGCTGACACATCTGTCTAGATTGTGCTTACACTCCAGACATTGCTTGTACTTGGGGCACACATCTTCTGGCGATATGTCATTACAGGGTTCACAAGAAGTTTCCCAAAATTTAAATTTATCGATACTAATACACCTGTTGATGATATGGTGAAACAATTGTCAATTTACATTTACCTTACTGTAGCTAAGTTTTCGAATATTCAAAATTTATTAAGTTCAGAAAAACTGGTTTGAATACATGTAGTTATTTTATCTGTTTATGGTTTACAGAAAGTCAAAACCAATTTCTACTGCATGAAATTTTCCAATATATATAGAAAAAATGCCACTTAACCCATCCCTTGTACTGAGGCTTGAACAGCATCTTTGTGGTATCAAGAAAAAACAAAAAGCCATATACTTTCTTCCCTTTTTAATTTAACAAAGAAAAATGATCACTTATTTACAACATATTTCACACTTCATATTCATATTCATATTTTTACAATGCACTAATCTTATTCTTGAATCAATCACATATTGTCATAGGTCACTATTATTTCTAGATCTAATTCCCATGCTTAGTGTTGATGGAGAAATCGGTTAAGCTTATAATATTGAATTCTGTGGTCACAATAGTCAGGTAAAACAAAAAACAAAAACGAAGATCTCTTTTTTCCTTTATTTTTTTTTTTAATGGAGTGACTAGGTGAGATGGGTAATATCTATACTGCTTTACCATCATTGGTCCAGGTTTACAACTTATTTTCATAATGGATAATGTCTGTGGTAATAGCATCCAAATGATTGAGGAAAATATCTTATAAAAAAATAAATAAAATAAAGAGGGAGATAATTATTTTACCTTATAAGTAGCTAATAGCAATTTTTTCAAGTAATTTTATTCAGTATAACGGGGACGGAAAGACTAACTTCAAGTAGCTGGGCTTGTCTCGGCATTGCCGTGTTATACTTGAATAAATATTCAGGAGAAAGGGAGGAGGTTTGGAGTAAGAACTATATAAGTACTTTTAAGGTAGAGTGTATAGTTCTATTTAATATTTTACAGGATTATTTAATATCTTTTTGTAAGGGTGGAGGTTGGGAGTTTAATTAGTAGAAATATTAGGGTGACTTCCTTTCAATTTATTTCTACTTTAAGAAATTTAAGGGTAACTGCTTTCTCATAACTGGCTATAGACAGCGATAGGCAGTATAAGCTGAGATGTTGTTGGTGTAAGCACTCAGCCTCATACCCTGATTTTCCCTGACGGCTGAACTAGACTGACATCGACATTTGGATTTTGTCTGAAGATGGGATATCCCCAATGCATTTGGGTGCTATTACTACAGAGATTATCCATTATGACAATAAGTGGACAACCTGGACTGATAATGTGATATTTAATTTATTATTGTATAAATATATATAGACACACACACACTCTTGGAGAGTTAATTCTATTTGATTAACCATATAGTAGTTGGTTATCTCAGTCTAATTCATTGTGAATTCAGGAAGGCCCATCTCAACATGACAGCTGCAGAGACTGAAAACTCGAGCACTGGTAACAATAACATTTAGCACAGGTTCCATTCAATCTTGTAGACCTAACTTCACAAACAACACTTCAATAGAAACTCCAAATTAATCTACACCTAACTTAAACTGATTCATCTATTGATTCATTGAATAATATAAAAATGATTGTGTGAGTTAATGTATCATCACTCGTTTTCTACTTACTATATAAAAATTATTAAATTTCATGAAATTTTGAGATGACTTCATAATGAGCTCCCTCTAGACTAAGTATCTAAATTAAAATATTGAAAATATAGCTCACAACATTATACTGCTTGGAAGGTATTATTACCTCTCAGATGGATCTTGCTTCTATTATACTTGTCAAGCTTAGGAAGTGTTTTAAATGGATCGCAGAGAAAATATTTTCAATTGAAAAATGGGAATGGATCAGCATAATTAAGTTTAACATAGGATATCTTATTGTGTATAAAAATGTTCCACTAGTACAAAACGTATTTATAATTGCTAATTCAATAAAGCTGCCTGAGAAATAAATCAGTCGAGACAGATACAAAGAACAAGTTGTGCATAAATAATGTAGAACAGCTATGACCAGGTTTCCAAAATGAACCAGCAAAACTGATACCAAAAATATTAGCATGAAAGATATCTACAGTTGGAAAATAATCTTCCCAACAAAATTTTCCAAGATTATACCATTAGAATCTGTGTATATCATTTGACAGTCAGTGTTAAAATCTTGAAATATGAAAATAAAGAAATATTTAGAGAAATAAGAGAAACCAGGTTATCAAAACACAGAAATATATTTTGCTTCAAAAGAGAAGACATTCTAGATGAGGATATAATAAAAAAAGAACACCCAAAGGTACATAATGAATAAGTATTTTGGCTTCAGTTAAAGTATTATTATTATATAAAACTTTAATGCATCTTATTTCTTTCATATAGAGATATTTTAGATATTGTTCTCTTGGATATACAAGACTGTTTAGTGTAAGAGTTATTATTAGTTCATTTAGTGATCTAACATTTAATGATTATTTAGTTTTCATAACCAGGGTGTTATAGTTAGTTATTTTAAAGGCGATAGTTATAACAAACTTTGTTATGTAGCTTGGTAAGAATCATATATTATGTGTATAGTTCAATTGTTGTAAATTGACATCACATTAATCGAACCTTCAGTATTCTTCTCATTGCCTTAAGTGACTATTGTTACATTATAGCATCTCATAGTAGTGTTGAAGGGGACCTTTGAAATTAGTCCAGGCCCAGGAAGCACCAAACTATGCCAAGATGGTCCTGCTCACAAGTTATAGTTTCAATATAACACAACTAGACACCTGTCACAGATTACAAGTATGCTCAAGAATCCAAATATTACATTAGAAGTTGTAAATACACTTAAGATAACTTTTACAGTGCAAATTAGAAATACCCTTAATGTTCTCGATATACTTACATAGGATACTTTCAAGGCTAAAATATTATATTTTGCAAGTCTCTGGAGTACTGATGAATGGGGCTTAAATTATTTTGAAGAATTCTAAACTGCAAGAAGTTCTGGACAGGAACAACTGAGAAATCTCCAATTAGTTGAGTTGAAGTGCATTGAGTACTAGGTGACAATACCAAGGTTTGAGTCATTAGGGTCTGACCACTTGTGTGGAGACTAAATGCCTCACAGAAGGTAAAAGAGAATTCCTTTACTAATGTTACCAGCCCTCTAGTTATTTACTGCTTTACCAATTCCTCATCTATTGCTTTCCTTAGCTACATCATACAGTAGTTTGCTTATAAAAGTATCATTCCCTCTGAATGTCAATGAAGACCTTCCAGTGTTGTTGCATTTTACTCTAATGGACTTGATAAAGGAGCTTTCATGCAAGTTTGTCACCTTTTTTTTTTTTAGCTTTATATCTGCATGACCTGGTACATACATCCAGGTGATTGTCTTACTATGCACTGCCTGTTTGTCGTTCACTGATTCTAGTAATACAGAAGAGAGCTGGCTTTATACTTACAGCTCTATCCTTGTGCTACTTGTGGGAAGTCTGAATACTCCAACAGTCTTATGCAGAATAGTGTTGCTCTATTAGTTGAAGAATGCCCAACCAGCACTCTATCTTTGATATAGGAATGATCTTTGACTACAATTGCAGTTGATTGTCCAATATGGTCTTTAAGCAGGTAATAACAGGACTTTGTTTCACCCTCTGCCCAATCTACATTTTCTGTCTAGATTGATTTTCACAGATTCCAGTGGCATCAGATGTTTATTCCACTTAGAAAAATCTTAGATCTAGTAGCAACAAATATCTTAGTGTTCGTAGTATAGCACCTGTACTCCCACAACTATCTCTTGAGTCACTCACCCTTTAGGCAATCCCACGTTTCAAGGGTGTCTAAGGGATTATTGTGGAGTTAAAATCTCTCAATTGGAAAGGGCAGTTGCTTTATAATGAAAAGTGTGGTCTTTATTTTGCAAGGTCCAAGTTAAGAATTTTGCTTTTAAGCATTGTTGGGACACCCATTGGCACAGCAGTATGTCTGCACACTTACAGTGCTGGAAACCAAGTTTTGATACCCGTGGCGGGAAGTGCAAAGATAGCCCATTGTGTAGCTTTATACTTAATTACAAACAAACAAAGCATTGTTGGTACTCTGTGATGCTGCTGCAGCCAGTGAAGGGTAAGAGGTGTTTTATATCTTTTCAGTCTTATCTAGCTCTGTAGTACTCATACAGGGTGTAGAGGATAAGACTTTATTGGAGCATAAAAAGGTGATGTCCTTGATTCTAATTCTTGCTATAGCATCTATGCATTGATGTGTTTGGTAGTTCGGGTCAACAAAATGGTAACATGGCTGTGAAGTTAAATCATCTGTCAAAGGTTACCCCCAGGTACTTCATTATTTCTTTCAGAGAAATAACAGCATCTGCAAAGGATGGTGATGGCTTGTCTTCAGCAGCATGTCTGTGGCTTTGGCAGGATTGATGACCATTCTTATGCTATTGCACTATTTGATCATCCTGCTAAAGGATGGTTGCATCTTACTTTTGAATTAAGCTTTGCTAGAGTCTATACCTATGTTTAACCTATGGCACCTGGTTGGACCATCAATGCTAGTTAGATCCATGGCAGAGATGTTGAAGAGGACTGAAAAGAGTGGTGATCCTGATGAAAACCAATTTTGACTGTGATACAAACTGATTCCCATCTTCTATGCTTCATAATGAAATCATCTTTTGACAGTTACAGTGCAGCTAAAATCTATCTAGCAATTTATACTGATGCCTATTCTGAACAATTATGTCAACAAGAATGGGCAGCTGTACTCTACTGTAAGCTAAAGCTACTTTCATTGTCTTCTGATCAGCCATTCCATTGATCCAGGTCTCTCTTCCACTGCAATGTCCGCAAAATTATGATGAAACTAGTGGTTCAATCTAATAAGCAAGTGTTCTAGCTACAGTATTCTCTGAGATCTTGTCAATGATGTCTTGTAAGATTATGATTTGAGAGTTTTTAAGACAAGTGTGATCATTCATGGTTTTGGTAAGGGTTTGATAAAGGCATCAGTCCATATTTCAAGAATATCACTTGTTGCTCAGCTTTGTTGATTCTTCAACACAATAGCTTCTATAAGGTTCTTAAAGATCCTTACAACATCTATACTTGGAGCTTGATATACACATACACACACATATATATATATATATTTCAAAGTAATGATGGTTTATATCCATGGTCACATTGGTTAATGTATATGAGCATGAAGGCCTTGTCTCAATCTTCATCATTATGGACTGGGGTACCATCATTATCATAATTCAGATATCATGCTTTTCATCATTGAGCCACTGTCCTTTCCAACTGGCACATTCTACTTCCACAACAGCCACAAAGACCAGCAAAACATGGAACTGACTAAAAGGTGATTGAAAAGACAGTTATGAGTGGACATGTGTATAAAGTCTCCTCTGCAATAATTTATCATAATCAGATCTCAGATTTTCCCAGGTGAGTTACTTGCAAGTATTATATTAGTATCTATTTAAGGTTTGTTGCTTTCAGCAATCTCCAGAAGAGAGCTTACTTTATGGTTTCCAGCTCCATCTTTGTGCTGATTATGGGATGCTTGAGTTCTCTACCAGCCTTATGGATAATGTTGTTATATAATGTTGTGATAATGCTGAATGCTCAACCATCTCACTTGCTATTTTTCGTTAGAAACATACACTGTAAATTTTACAATAAAGGTTAACTCCTACATAATTTGCATTTTTTTTTGGGGTAGCAAAGTTTGTCGTTACATTGCATTACACTTATATAATAATGGACAAAACAAATAATGAAATAGCACACTTACTGTTTGATAGGAATGTGAAATGTGTATCCTGGTTTTCCACATGCACATATGAAGATCTTATCATCACAAAGTTTATCCACTCCTATATTGCCTAATAATTTACCAAAGCCACTTGTACTTCTACGTGGGCATGCCTGATCAACCAGCAATGCTAATACTAAACCTGAAAATTAAATAAGAAATATATCATATTATAAAGTAGATGTAAAATCATGTATTAATATAGATAGTATTGACAGTAACATAAAATTAAAACGTTTAAGATGATAATTACGAAATATGACAAACTAATATAATCAGTTAGAATATTATGACAAAATTGAAAAATAATAGAATGTCAGATCAGGAGATGAGAACATGTTACAATAGGGCATAGGTTTTTTAAGCAGGAGTTTTCAGTACAGTTGAATAAAACACGAGCATGTATGAATGTACTGCAGTTTTGCGCAAAACATCAGCACATATAATACATCTCCGATTACATATAAACAATAACATCACCAGTAACATGTTTTCTTTTATTCATGTTAAATATCGGCTGTACATCTCAATAAAACCATCTTTCCTGTATTTCAGGAGAACAAAAAATTACATAACAGTTCCCTCTGCAAAGAGAAATGCATGCATATTTTAATAATGACATAGGTATTGTAATGAAATAAAACTAAACAAGTTGCATTGTAATTTTTTAGTTGCTGTAATTTAGTGCATTTGGTTATATTTCTAAAAATAATTTTTGCTGAAACTTTTTTTGTTACAAATATGTTACATATACTGCTTAACAACAATGATCAGTTCCAAAATTTTTAGATAACAGTAGTTGTATTGGTTTCTTATTGTTTAGGCTATTTACACTTATTGTCACTTAAAGCTTTCCAATGGAAAAGTTATTGCATAACTACACAAGTCAGTAAACTATATTGTTAAGCCTCTATGTTCGTTTGTTAATTTTACGTAAAAATTCTTTCCGAAGAAACTTTAGCGATACAAGTCCTTTCTTAAATAAAACTAGTTTATTCTTTCTCAATACAACTTTGCAATACACTTAATTTTCACAGTCATGCTATAACTCAAACAAACGCTATAATTCACAAAGAACGATTCATGCGCTTGAATCAATTGTCCGTCTCTGACTGCAATTCAATTCCATTGTTGCCGTCACTTCTTGCCGGTCTTATATACAAGAATACCGCATATCTAGTAAACACTCGAGCATTCAAAAATGTTCGAGAATATCATGACGTGTCACTAGGGTCACGTGACTTCCGCTGTCGTAACAATATGGTTTTAGTAGCTCTTCTGTTATATGAGAAATTTGGTGACTAATATTTTTGCAGATGGAAGGACTAGTGGTGTGAATAAATCATGCACTGTTGGAGTGATAACACTATTTATCTTCTGTATATAGTGATAGTACTTTTCCAGTCTTATTCAGATTTCCAGCAGCATTCCTGGAGTAGAGCTCTATTCAACCTCAAATACAATTCTGTCTGCCATTTTTGTACACATCATCTTTAATTTTTCTTTTGTAAATTACATAGATTGCTTTTCACTTTGTTTTTAAATTTTGTATTTGTTCTCTTTCTTCAACTCAGAGTCAGAAGCTCAGATTTAATTCTGTACAATGCTTTCCATTGATCCTCTTACTATTGTGGTTACCATCCTTATCTGGTTGTTGTTGTTTTTTGGTGTGGATACTTTTGTGCTCTTCTTAGTGCTGGTGTAATGCAAGTTAAAAAAATCATATGATAGGAAATGCCATATTATAAAAATCAAAAGACATATGACCAAAGATAAGAGTTCATTACTGAGTGTAGAAGCTTGTCTCAAGAGAGTTGTAAGGTATTAAAGAAGAAATTATTTCCTGCAAAAAAGACTTTTGCTGATGCAACAAAGGTCCTTGATTATGATCTTTTTAAAACCACAAACATAGGTTGGGGTTCTACAGCATGGAATATCCACAGCTGTTGATCAGATTCTGCCCCTGATGTTGAATCTCAATATGCAGGAAAATGATATTACTGAGGGTTATCTTAGTAACTCATGAGCTGGTAGTTGCAAGACTGAGTATGGCAGTCTCCAAAAGACTACCAGACTGTTGTTAATCAAGGCAGCCCAACTTCAACCTCTAGCCATCATCACCTGTGTCCAGTCAAAGGAAACTAGAGGTGCTGCTTGTTGATGACATTCACTAGCAAGTTACTACTTGGTACAGTTGGACTAAACAGGCAATGTAAAGTCCAATGTTGAGTGAATGGTCTAGGGATTGGTTCAATCAAGCACTTGAACAAGAAACATAGTAGCTGAGAGACAGCTGTGATGAAATTTAAGGCCTGAAAGAGTTGGCCACTTCCTCGTACAATTTGTGTTGCCTAGAAAGAAGGAATATCCTGCTCTAGTGTCTTTGAGAGAGAGAGAAACAGCTATAAACAGGGGTAACTTTACATGAGGATACCCCCCCCCCATAATCCTCTCTCTCTCTCTCTCTCAGACTCTGACTGAAGTAATTGGTATGTCATAGTGTTAATGATTACTTTACCAAAGGGGGGCTGAAGTTTATCCATTGGTCAATATGTTAGCATGGTCTGTTGCTAATGCATTAGTGAACAAAGAATCTCAGTTTGGAGTGCTTTTATAGGCATATATGAACAAAATAAACAGCAATTTTACAAGTTTTGTGAAGTATTGGGTGTGAAGACAATTCATTATTTTACCACAATTCTGGTGGTTTGGAAGGATGTGAAATTCAACATTTGTTAATCCAACGGGACTAAATGTGATAACACATTCCAGACATCATGATGGAATAATGAGCAACAGAACAAAAGTTTAATAGTTTTTCACTGAAGAAATATTTTTGGTCTTCTTTCCAAATGCACTAGCTAAACAGTGTACTCTATCCAGTATGCTGCCTGAGCATTTCTTTAACTCTGACTGAGCTTGACACAAAGAAAGATACTGAGTATCAAAATGCCCAAATCAACAATCTTTATTAATAAACAGACACAATCCAAGGACATGTAGGATTTTAAGTTGTATATGAAAAAAGTTTTGAATAAATGTTTAAAAAAACCATAATGTAATATTTCAGTCTCATGCTACTTATCTTCAAAATGACATTGAATTGTTGGAAAAGGTTTAGAGAAGAGCTACGAGGATGACACCTGAGATGGAAAGGTTGTCATACAAGAAAAAGGTTATGATCTCTGAATCAGCTTTCTCTTGAAAAAAGAAGGGTTACAGGCAACATGATGAAGGTGTTTTTTTGATAGTGTTGATGCACCATCTTTCTTTGTACTTAAGGTGAGAATAGTAAGACTAGAGGGACACAAATATAAATTTTAGCAGAGTAGGAGTCATCTTCAGCTTAAACAACATTTTTATAACAGAGTGGCTGGCCTTTGGAAAGAGTTGCCTTTAGATATGGTAATTGCAGTAATTTAAGAAAGTTTAAGGAAAGGTTTATAAATATTTGATTGATAAAGGCTGGCTTTGAGTGTTTTATTTTAGAATACTGGATGAGACAGCCTAGATGAACCAACAAGTTCTTTGCTGTCCTACAATTATATGACCAGGGACAAGTGTTTATGGTATGTTGTGAAGAACTAGAGAGGGAAAGAGATCTCTCTCGCTCAACAGTTCTAGCATGAAAGTTATATATCAAGCTAAATGTAAAAAAAAGTGAATGCAATGAAGTCCAAAGCAAAAGAGGAAAGCAAGATAAAAAAAGTACAAAATTTGACATAAACTAGTGACTAAAATCTAGTTATAACGTCAGAATTATGTAAAATTCTGAGAAACAAAGAAAAAAATAGCAGTATATACAACACTTTTCTCTAGGTGCACATGTTATCATATGACTGAGGTCCACTCAAGTCAATAAGCACCAAGCTCTGAGGACATAACACTGTTTACTACAAGAAACTATCACTTGCTATCTGTCATATTTCATGCTAGAGTAATCTAATAAAAAAACCTTAGGTGTGAAAAAAAAAAGTTGTGGCCAGAAAAGGATTGAGTGTGTGACTTAAAGGAATGAAATCCAAATTGGTGGCCAGACTGGTAGCTACGCTTACAGAATTGATAAGAATTTTACAGCAAATATTCATTCATTAGTTAAGCAGGCCCCACTTTTATTCAACTTGGGGGATGAAACAAAATATATGGCCTAGGTAACCAATGAATGAATATCTGCTGTAAAATTCTCACTCAATCCTTTTCTAGCCACATCATTTTTTCACACCTAAGGTATTTTTGATTAGATATCATGACTTTTTGTCAATACACACCAACAAACCAAAGCAAGTAAGAAAGTGACACTCGATAGTAACCAACATTAGCTCTAGGATCACAACCCTATTATTTGGAACAGGCCTATACTTTACATAACCAACCAGATATATATATGGTGGTAGTTTTCCTCTCTAAAACAGTGTTAATAACTTCTTTTATAGCAATGCCATGGAATCTAGATTAACAGTTTCTTGTCATTACTGCCATGCACTCAGTACAACTATATCAAGCATCATTATTCATGCTAATTGCTTAAGCTAATATCACGATTTTTAATTTGGAAAATTTCATAAAATATAGCAAATTTATGCTTAAGAGTTGGCAATGAGTGATGATTAATAACCGTTCACCCGTATGATTATTTTGAAAACTTGACCTAG
>NW_013669943.1:56104-68979 GCF_000517525.1 Limulus polyphemus
CGTAACATTATGTATCTGTACTTCCTTTTACCCAATAAGTTTGTTGCTCTAAGTAAGAAGTCTTTAATCGAAATGATAAAAATAAAAACGGTCCACTTTTACTGTTAGGTGAATTTGTAGTAAAAATTTCAGACTGATAGCTCATGTAACTTTTTTGCGTAAGCGTGTGCAAAAATTGTAGTCAAGTTTGAGGGGTTTTGTTGCATAACTCTGCACATGTGGCTTATATTTACACCAAATTTGAAAAAAAAATCAATAAAAATTAAGTATGTTGTTATATCAAACAAAGTTTCCATACTTTGGGTGCAAAGAAAAAAAAAAGAAAAAAAATTCAATCAAAATTGGAAATTTTACATATTGTGTATTTCTTAAAGGATTGCCTTGAAATTTGGTATGTGAAGTAAGGTTCCAGTAAAGCATATCCACTGAGAATATGCGATAGTTTGAATTACCACAGTCCGAACTACAGAAGGTGAAAAATTGCTAAACAATCACTCCTGCTAATAACACACAGTATGTTCTGCTGGTTGTTTTAACTGCACGACGACACACTACCATGTTTCTTGATCTTTCCTGAAAGGAAGCAACATGATGTCTTTGGTGACTCATTGTTTATGGCCATAAATGCACAATTTACATTATAACTTGCATTGAATTTACATACAGTTGTAGTGGTGGCAAAAATATTATAGAGGGCACAACCACATAATATAACCATGTAGACTGACTTTGATAAGTGGATAGATGGTGATCTATGAGAATTTGTTAAAGAAGAGTGTCAACAGATAAGAGTGGAGGGGAGGCATAAAGAGAGACTAAAAGAATAATGCAAACATGAAGCACAAGCCCAAAAATAGAAAGAAGAAAATGCGAGAGAGGGGAGAGACTGGAGAAACTATATTTTAGTTTATGGTATGTTTACAGAAATACTTCACAAGATTTACTGACATGGCCAAGTGTGAAGATAGTTTTGAAGGACTGGCAGATTTACCAATATGTGAAAAGTTCATGATCATGTGCTCTACTGACACGTAACTATTCCTAAATGAGCACCTAAAGACACGAATGAGATGCCCAAGCTGCCAGAACAGTATAGAGAAGCCCATGGATGGAGTATAAATTGCAAGTCCAAGAATAA
This sequence comes from Limulus polyphemus, assembly GCF_000517525.1. Lineage (NCBI taxonomy): Eukaryota > Metazoa > Arthropoda > Merostomata > Xiphosura > Limulidae > Limulus > Limulus polyphemus. The sequence goes on from NW_013669943.1 coordinate 57,243, forward strand.
CCAAAGTTGAAAGCAGGGGTGGCTGACTAAAAACAGGATGCCACCAAAGGTGACAAAAAGTCAGCAGACAAAACGGAGAAGAGATGCTATGCTTGTCATTTAATGGGGCACATTACAAGTGAGTGCAAATCTGTCACCAACAAGTAGCAGCAGAAACCTCAACACAGAGCAGCTGGAGCTACCCACGAAGATCGTGCTGGCGAGAAGCAACAAAAGAGTGAAAATTACCATGGGAGTTGCTGCCAGAAGAAACAGAATGAAGAGAACTTGTCAAATTCACCACAAGAAGGAAATTTTACGACCATGATTAAATCTTGCATGATTGGTGGTCAGCTCAAGTTATCGTATTGGACAACAGTGCCAGTGGTGATTCGAGTATGTAACAAACATCGACATACTGGGTGCAGCAGTGAGAACCAGTCTAGTATCTGATGGCCAAATAATGGACAAGGTACATCTGAGTGTGATGAATGTTGGGACAATGAAAAAGTTTCCCATAGCAAGAGTAAAGGTGGAACTTCATACTACATGGGAAACCTTAAGGCACCCATATACGATTTGATATTTGGCAATATAACAGGCAGTAGAAGTTTGGAGGGACCAGACAGAGAACACTGGTGAGGCAGCTGCTGTCACTACTAGAGCTCAAGAGCAAAACATCAAGCCCCTGCAAGTCTCTAAGGATAACATCCCGAATCTAGGTCTATGGGAACTGAAGGAAGCACAGAAGAAAGACTCTTTACAGCAGAAACTTTGGGACAGTGCCTGCGAGATAGGGGAAAGGGACATACAGAATATATGACCATAATTGTTTAGCTCATGTGATATCTGTCAAAAGACAGTACCATTCAATAGAGTAGCTGTGGACTTGATCAAAACACTAGTACCTGTATCCAATATGGGCAACCAGTACATCTTGATGGTAGTCAACTATGTGACAGTTCCAAAAAGCCACAGCACTGCTAAAGACATAGAAAATAGAGTAGCAGAATCCCTCTTGGAAGTTTTTTGCAAAATAGGCTTTACAAAAAAGTCTTGAGTGACAGAGAGACTGATGCAACTGATATTTTATTCTGCTGTCGCATATTCTGGTTTCGTTGTAATAGTTAACTTGAACACACAATTACATGGTTGCAGGAGTGTTTCCGGTGATTGATTAGGGTCAATGAATAGCCTGTTTACCATTACACTTTTAAAATCATCTTATTCATATTTCTGTTCAATTAGAGACACACCCACTCACAATCAACTTTCTGCCCCCCCCCCCCCACTTGACACTATATTTCATTTAAGCTAAGCAGTTTCAAAAGTCAGTGCTGTTCATTTTGGTCTTGTTTCACTGCCGCACTAAGCTACATTTTACGGCCTTGTGATACATGGGACCTCTAAAACTTGACACAGCTTACTAAGGGCATCTGAATGTCATAATCAAGCAATGGTTTGTTTCCACTTGGCAACACTGGTAGGTTTTCTGTATAAGTCAGCGTGTACAAGGACGTCATTTAAATATGCAGTGGGTAGAGGAGGAATCAAGTTATAAATGCGATTGTTTTGTGACAGATGTTAACACAAGAAAAGTCTAGATGATTAAGAACTAGCTGCCCAAATGAAAAAGGTCATCTATGTAGTTTCCAAATGTGAGGTTTCACAGGGCTTTGCTTTCAATACGACATAGTTTGAAACCATCTTTGTACTGTTAATCATTTAATGTGAGACAACTGTTAGTTTTTGGATTGAAAGATGTTTACACATAAGATGTCAAGGTCGATTACTTTCCGAGATTCCACTCTGGAGCAGAACAGGTTTGAAATGAAGACACCTGGCGTCAACCCAACTGAACAACTTTCATGTGCATGTGAAATGTAAAAATGCATATTAGATAAATTAAAATTTGTATGTTAAAATAAGAAGGTAGAAAACGCATGGTATGTATGCATGCATAATAAATTAGATCTCTTAACGCTGTTGTTTGTGTTTTTATAGCTATAAAATTGTCACATCTTGTTCAAGATCTTACATTTTAAGCCCCCAAACCCCTGAATTGAAATTTATCGAGGTCGGACAACCGGGAATTTTGCTTTCCCACAATGCAATAGCCACATACCAAATGAGACAAATGGGCAACCAAATAGCCCGACGAAGGTGTAATTCCGTTCATTTCGTATAATTGCCCGCTGTCTACGCCCGTATTCGTAAAAACTGTGTTTGTGACGATCTTTTGTTGTTTCAAACCTGCAAATATGGTGAAGAGCTGTTGTGTATCCAATTGCACCAATAACAAGTCCTCTACCGATTCAGGGCGCGAAACAAATTTCAGATGAATTTGGTGAAAACAACTGATAAGGTTGTTACGAAGGCATCGTATATAATGAGTAATGTCTGTACAAGCTTGTGCAATTGTTGAGTCAGATATTGGCTTAATGTTGCAACTTGGACTGAAACGATATCAACCAATCTTTTCTGTTCTTTTCAAAGTAATTTTTCTTTTTTGGTTGCTATGCTACATAGTAAGACATTGTATTTTTGTTTATTCTGTTGCCCTCTGACTATATACATGTAGTTAGTAGATGGTCACCAGTCTAATCTCTTTAACTAAATGTTGACTCTCTGACAGTGGAACATTACCTGAAGTTGTTGAAACAAATTATTATTATTATTTTGAGCTTTATGCTCTACTTGTCCTAACAGTGTTATTAATAAATTTATCAATAAATAGAAGACTTTTTTTTTTCTGTTTTTACGCGATTCATTCTTTCTCCCTATTCCTCTTCACACCTACATTCATGTACACCACGTGTCTGTTTTCTGGCTCTCTTTTGTTCTGTAACACGTTTTATACTCTCGCATTTCAATTCATTTAAGCATACTTTAAACAAAAAAACTAAAAAAAACATACAACCAAAAAAAAAAAAAATAGAAAAGAACAAGGAGTTATATTAATTTCATAATTTGAATGTTTATATAGCTTTTCACATTGATAAACTCCAGAATTTACAAAGCTCGTTGAGAAATTATTTCCGTATATTGACAACAACAATACAAGATACATCTATAAGCACTTTCGATGACGAGGGACCCATTTTGAGACTAATAATGGCTGGAGACGGCTTGAATGGGTAATGAAGAAAAACTTTAAAACAAGTTTAACATAACAACAAATGTACAATGTTTCGACAAGGTTTTGTCATCATAAACACTTGCTTCCTGCCTGTATTTAAGATGATTGAATTGAAGAGACTGACGGCCTTATACTCATCCTTACAAAAATGGTTTTCTCGTCATAACTTATTGGTATTAATATTATTAATCCCTTGTTCACATCTTTTTTTTGGGGGGGGGGAGCTTAAGGATGACTTCTAGATTATAGACTAACAACATGGTTACAACCCTCATATTTGAAGACATAATCCCACAGTTACGTAATAATTAATGATATTCATTAAAATCGTGGAATATCAGATGAAGTTTTTCATAGTCTGTATTGTGAGAAATAGCACAAAGATGCTATGTGCCAAATTTCAAGCAGAAATTTTATTATTGTAGAAAGTTATCATGTTAAGACCATAAAAATGTTGCTTTTAAGAAAAATGAAGTTAAAGTTTGACAGTTGGTATTATCTATGTATTCGTTATATGTTAGTGGAATATCACCGCTGCGTTATCAGTTTTCGTGAAGTTAAGTTATGCAGTTTCCCACAGGAAGACTTCTTGCTTAATTTGAAACACTCAAGTCATAATCGTACTCGCTTCGCAATTGCTTGCCCCTTTGTCAAGATGGTAATCACATTTACGTTGTTTTTTAGTGACGATAACCGAATTAATTTGTTGGTGAACAGACATACTATACTGTCCTCTGTAAAAAGTCTCCAGCAATATAGCCGTAAGCTTATAATAAAGTTAAATTGAAACTGAGGTAAGTGTCAAAGTTTTCAACACGCAGTGAGAGTTTAAAATAACATTTAGACATAAAAATGTACAACATGTGATGTGATAAAGGTGTAATAAACGTGAACACAATAACAAAGTCACTGTAACTTATTAACATAAAAACATAGGAAATTCTATACAAAGTGTATTCAGAATACTAATCCTTTAAAGCAACATAAAGCGACAATCATGCTGAAAAAAAGAATATTCAGTGAAAAAAAAATTATTAGGCTAATAAATTACTGTGATAATTTTATGTTTTGTTTTTATAATTTATTATGAAACAAGTAAATAGGAAGTATCATTGGAACGATATTAAAACAACAGTTTAAAAATAAAACCTAATATTTTAAAGTCTTAATTTTAGTTCCGTTCATTACCTAATGGTACAAACTATCTTAATTTAAAATGTATGTATAGTTTATCATTCTCTGTATTTCATATTAAATTTAAAATCATTGGTTTATTTAACCTGCGCGTTTTCTTGTAGGCGCGAATGAAATATAAACGATATTCGAACTCACCAGATATGAAAAGTGAAGACAGCATGATTTCAAATAATTGTTTCTACTTCAGTAGTACAAAGTTATTATGAACAATTTATACGTTCACTTGCTTAATATAGGTAGTGCCACTGTATACCGTCACAACTAAAGGAAAGTTGTCAGATATATTCTTAGAAGTCGATAGTTTTCAGTAGAACGAGAATGTCCAAAATGTAGGACATCCGGGTATTCACTTAGAAACCTGATTGGCAAGAACAGGCGCGTTCTAGTAATAATCACTGTTCTCTACACTGAAATGTATTGCACAATGGTCAGTGTCATTGTATTGATATAACAGTAGCCATAATGTTGGTTCTTACATTATCGAGTGTAACTGCAAGGGCATCCAACTAACAGTTGACTGTTTGTAATAATTTTGCTCTTCCACTTTTGGGATCATAGTTTTGACGATAATTTTTGTTACTTTCACTAAGTACATTTGGATTTATTTATGAATTACTTTTTAATCCCAGTTTCGACACTCCAGAACAAATGTTTGAATAAGTAGAACACTATATACCGAAGTTATAATGATAAGATACTCATACACATAGGCTGCAATTTCCGCCACCCCTTTAACCTTTAACAGCCTAGTTAACAGTGGCATAGGGGGGGGGGGGAGTTACAGAGATAACAATATTTTGCTAAAATTTCGCGGTATCACTAAAGGAAGTCTATGGCACATCCTGGTTGAGAAACATAGAACTAGGCTTTGTGTGAATTTCGAATAAGAATAATATGGTGTGCGCTTCGAAAACAAAATTTTAAATACCGCATAAACCAAGATGAGGATCATATCTCAGTTTTTCGTGAGTAAAGTTACAATAATTTGTTTGAAAAAAAAGTTGGATTCTAGTGACTCATTTACTTAGGAGAAAAAGGCTGATTCGAAACAAACACGTTGTTTGTAAAAAAAAAAAAAACACACAAAATAGTTTAATTAATTTTAATGATTAATTAATCTCGAGACTGATAATTTGGCCACAGTTACAATTTGAATCTAAAAACAAATTGATTACTTTAAACCAAAATATCATTTTTGTAGGAAAAACAAACTACAGTGGAGATTCATGCCAGTTTCCTACTTTCCTGTTTGTCACTGAACGAAGCACCGGGGACCGGCATGGCCAGTGTTGGTAAAAGAGTAGCCCGAGAGTTGGCGGTGGGTGGTGATGACTAGCTGCCTTCCCTCTAGTCTTACACTGCTAAATTAGGGACGGCTAGCGCAGATAGCCCTCGTGTAGCTTTGCGCGAAATTCAAAACAAACAAACAAACAAAGCACCGGTAACTAACAGGCAACTTCCTGTGTAACTTAGTTCCTTGAGGAAGAAGAAAGAGGTAGATGACAAAGCGCTTCACACAAAAAATTATTATAAAATAAAAATGTAAAAAGAAATATAACGTTAAATAGATTATAATATTAAACGCTGCAGTTCCAAATAAGTATTTGTCCTAAAAACTTTACTAATTCTATTACCGATCAGTTTAAGTTTCGAGTAAAAATGTCTTAAGTTATGTGTAGTTAGTAATTAATGTTTAAATTTCAGATGAAATATAGCCAATAAACTTATGAAATGAAACAATGTGATGTCCAAAATGTCCAGAAATTATTTTTGTTCTTCTACTCTATAGCAAATGTTTGGTGCTAGATTAATAAACTTAAAGGAAACAATATCCAGAATTATAACGACATTTATTATAAACGTCTTACCCGTGCTTTCACTCATACGTTTATCGTTTAATTTTCATGGAAAAAGTTCACTTATATGGTCTATTTCTCTGCAGTAAGAATGCTTCTTTATTTGCTTTTTGGTTGGCTATATTTTTACTTTTCCTTCTTCATAAGCTTGAACTTTCCCAAAGCACGAAAAGAGGTTAGGCACACTATGTTAAGCGTACTAATATGTCGCTTGTTAGTTATTGTGGTAATTGAGGATATTATATATATATATATATTTGAGAGAGTACTTGAAGGTAACAACTAATGTTTGTATGTTTTGTACGTAAATAATAACAACTTCTGATCACAATGAACTATGTATTTAAAGCGGCGAGACTAAAAATCTAAGGCATACACTTAATTTCGTTTGAGCTTAGTTACTGATTAAAAGTATATTTTTACAAGTTACAGCTTTCTACAACGAGGAAGAATGTTTTTAAAATAGAGTACGATGTTTCGATTGCTAGTGAGATCATTTTCAAGTATTAAGGTTTAAACGGTTAAATTCAAAAACCTTCATTATCTTTTAAAACCTGAGTATCTAAGAATGATCGCAATAACGATCAAAACGCCGTAGAAAATAAAATTATCTCATTATCGCCCAAAGATACACGAGGGCTATCTGCGCAGGTCGTCCCTAATTTAGCTGTGTAAGACTAGAGAGAAGGCAGCTAGTCATCAACACCCACCGCCAACTCTTGGGCCACTCTTTTACCAACGAATAGTGGGATTGACTGTACCATTATAACGCTCCCACGGCTGAAAGGGCGAGCATGTTTGGTGTGACGGGAATTCGAACCCGCGACCCTCAGATTGCGAGTCGAATGCCCTAACCACCTGGCCATGCCGGGCCACGTAAATAGTCTATGTTGTTATATAATTATATTGCACATAGATTTGGAGCAAGGTAGAGTTTTCGATGGTAGTTGTATTTACAGAAATGTTTGATTTTTAGATTTAATGTATTTATTTATCTTTATTTTTATGCTTAGTTTTATATACTTATTACTGTATATATATTCTTAGGTATTTCATCTTCTAGATACAATGAATAAGAACAATATGTATAACAAAATAATTAAAACTGTTTTGGAGGCAAAAAGGACTTACAAAACACTTAAAACAATGTTTCAAAAGCGTAACATAGCTTACATAAACATAGCCTATTTTTCACGATTCCCAAGTATAACGGTGTTAACTAACCAACACGGTTAGTTTATTCTTGGTTAACCCTATCACATTATTCGACTATTGTTTTATGGATTAAACAACCCTACCACATACATTTTATAAATTTACGACAAAGCCTTAAAGATCTAACAAGAAAATGAAGTTTTTGAACTATAAATAGAACATATTATGTTGCGCATGAAAGCACACTTCATTAGTCAAAGTAATGTCAATAAAACTGTTTTTTTTTCATACTATATTAACCATATATATATATATATATTTATTATCTGAAGACAGCGGGTTTATATCCGAACGCCAACCACCTTACAACATTACCCGGAAGCCATAAGGGTACATGCCAGGTCTGGTGACAATCGGTCTATCGGTTCGCTAGGTACGAGTAGACATACACAGATATTTTGGTCAAATTATGATTTAGATATATGACTATTAACTTACAATAATATTTTAAAAGGATTTGATACATACATTAATTTATTCATTCTGACATTCTTACAGCATTAGTTTTGCAGGACTTTTCACCGTGGCTAAAGTTAGGGTAAAGAATTATTGTTTTTTTATTATATAAAATCCTATAATTAGTGAAGTAAAGAAAAACTTAAAAAAAAGAAGTAAATGTAGGGATGGCTAATATCGATCCTTCAAAAATAATGCAAACATCATAATAGGGATGGCATTCACACACAGTGTAGTAGAATGTTAGCAGACAAAAATAGGATAAATTAAACTCAATTGTGATTGAATAGTTATACATATATTGCTGTATGTTAATTCTTGCCTGTGCTATTACGTAGGGATGATGCAAATGTCATCCCTACTATCTTGTTTGCATTGTCTTTGAAGGATTGATATTAGCCATCCCTACATTTACTTTCTTTTTTTTTAAAGTTTTTCTTTACTTGTTTGCTTGTTTTTGTTTTTTTTAATACATTGTTTCAATAGACATAGGAAGGTTGTATTTATAACCAAGTTCTAAATACAATCAGGTTCCAACTATAATATTTATTGTTTATCTATTATTGGATGGTAATTCCTGTTTCACCCGACACTTAAGCTTTTTAAAGAAACACCCAATTTCTGTACGAAAGCTAACTTCAAGGGATAATGATAACATCGTTTCCACTAGAATTACGATTTTTTAAAATTACTACTAGTTATTAATAATACTTATAAAAGTGGACACTCCGTTTGAAACTATGTCACCTCAGTAAAATTGGTTGAGACCACTGTTTTGGTTTTTGAGTTATCACGTAATAAAAAAAGAAACAGAAGAAAGAAGAACAAGAAATTCAAACTTTTTTCTATGATATTTACAGAAATTTCCAGAACTTATATTCCAAATATTGTTATAAAAGAAACACTGTATAGTATTGTAAAGTTCTGATAACCTATTGAGGAGATATTTAAAATACCATTCCGATGAGCAATCCGAGCCATCCCTACATAAGCAGTGCTGCCTGTTTGTTTCGTTCACTGTGAAATATACACTATGAAACTGAATGATATCGTAATAGTAGTCGAAGTTAATTATCTTCAATACATTTTAATCATTGTTATGTCATGCTCCACTTAAAAAACAAGAGGGGATCCTCAATAGCCGCGGCACTTGAAATTCTTTTAGGCAGGATTAAAGTAAGTTAATATATGAGACCATTTCTTCCTTTTTATCAGCTCTATTTTTGTGCGCCAGCAAGACCAAACGTGGGGTGCGCATATACCCTATTCGATTGTATTACTCATCAGGATCTCTTCCAGCCTACCCTCAAATTGAAATTCTTTTAGGCAGGATTAGAGTAAATTAATCTATGAGATCTTGGGCGTGATTAAATAATCAATCGAAAGGGTTTGACCTCCTGAGTCCAAAACTGTAATTAGATCTCAAATCGCTCAAGAGATAACGGAGCTATGAGCTGAAAGTTTGAACTTGAAAAAACAAACAAACTCAAAGCCATTCTATGAGCCGCTATGCCGCGGCTAAAAAAACATTTAAAGTTGATTTCACTCTGTGTTCCTTGTTATAGTGCTTAGAACAGCTTATTTCATAATTAAATATTATTTATTTAGTGTTATTGATGCTTTTTTTTTCTAATTTTTTGTGAATAATTTCGCATTATTTGATTAGAGTACAGCTTTGGGACTGACAAGGATTTCATAAGCTGGTCGAAATGTCGTAATATGCTATCGTGGTTGAAAGTGTCGTTGGTAGACTGGTTTGTGGAGCTAAGTGATTGCATTGTAATTATTATGGCTTTTTTTCGTACTAATTTATGACATCGTATGTTTCTCGTTCATTTGTTGTGTGGAATTGACTTCATTAATTTTAATCACTTTTACGGTTTTATCTCTACAGTTAGCTTACTTTTGAGCAGGAGTTATTAATAATACTTCCACCTCTTACAAAACTATACTTTTAGTAGTAACTAATTTCCCGATCATATTATTGCTCACAGGAGTAATAATACATATTTTTATATTTAATATACAACAAAAATTATGTGTATTTGACGTATCTTTGCGTGAAAATTCTTTAAAAAACCATTCTGAAAAAAAGATCTAAATGAGGCCATAACAATATATGGAAGACAAAATGAAATAATATTTAGTCAAGCTGCTCTTTTTATTAGAGTAAGGTAAACTTCTCAAAATTTATTACAATATGATTCGCACAAGAAAATACACATAATTAAAACATATAATATATTAATAATTTCACAGTTTACTAATCTGTTTCGTCAGATCTTTTGATCTTTCGGGTCTTTCCTGAAATGATGGAACTCATGGTTATTGTTCGAAAACTGTAAAAACAGTTAAAACATTCTGGAAGAAACTATGGAAGCGACGACAGCGACACCCTGTGTGAGAAAGCTGAACTGGATGGGAGGAGCATCGTTGCAGCCATCTACTTTACAGTTACAGTACTGGATGAGTACGTGATAAGTTCCCGATCGTTTTATGCATTCTGACTCGCGTTTTTCGTCTGTCAGCCATCCACAACTACGTATGTATCGATACTCCTTGTTCACTAGTACAAAAATATAAATAATGGATACAAAAATCACCAGAAGTAAATTCATTGGTTATATTATATATATAAGTTATATCTATTTTCGTATCAATAAAACTATTGATAAATATAAATTAAGTTTCATATTTTAAGTAGACAGAATTAATTACCCCTTTTGCTATAAAAATTTCTCCAAAAACTAGGTATAGAATTTCATAATTTTAAATACCTAACCTAAACATTATAATGTATTATTAAACATACCATATCGCTAAAATTACTGATATTTACATAATGTGTGCATAGAAATAAAGCTTTACGGTATTGTCCTTTTCAATGTAAATTTACGAATTTCATTAAATTCAAATACCCGAACTTGTGTCTGCCGTCATGGATTTTTCAGACTAAATGTGTATTAATATTATATACTTTGAAATGACTGTATGTTCGAAAAATTTAAATCCAAAATACTAAAAGTCTACCAACAGATTAGACACGAATAACAAGGTATATACACTTACTCGTGTACATACCAATGGTGTGTGTTGAACTTGAAGATAACACAACCGTAGCTAAATAATGATGTAAACACGAGAAATTGAAGTAACAATGGAACTGATTAACTACTCAAAATCACTGTGTGTTAAGTACATTTATTTTGTAAATAAATACACGAATGTATAAAAACGTGATGCGTACTTTCTAGCTACAGACGTTTGTTAAAATCAGGAGCCTCATTTCACAAATGCTTGGGGGGCAAAGAAGACTGATTTGGCGTGCCCCCCCCCCCAATTCAGCTGTGGGCCTAACGCTGTGAATTTGGGGCCCCTTTCGAGGGGAGCGGCCTCCCCTAAATGACATCTCTAGTTAAAATACAACTAAAACAACATGGTTTGGATTAAATTGTTATCCATCACGAATTGCAATGTTTATCAACTTTCTAACAGTATACAACTTACAAAATTTTAATCAATATGTTTTTGTGGCTGGAAACATGTAAAAGAGTCTAGCTTTAAGACTGACCTTTCTGAATGACCTTTCTACACAGTGTGGCTGGAGTGTTGGGATAATGTGGCAAGGATCTTTGGCTGCAGTCTACTTGTGCCATTGTGTAGTTGTTGAATGGATCGTTACAGTTCGGGTCGTATATGGAGTTGCACTCCCAGCACATTATGGCAGTTCCTGGGTAAAGAAAACAGCACCAATCATGAAAGTCATCCTTGGAATTTAACATGTATAATTATCAACAAGTTTATCCTCTGAATTTAACATATATAATTATCAACAAGTTTATCCTCTGAATTTAACATATATAATTATCAACAAGTTTATCCTCTGAATTTAACA
>NW_013669943.1:69833-75813 GCF_000517525.1 Limulus polyphemus
GGTAAAAGAGTAGCCCAATAGTTGGCGATAGGTGGTGATGACTAGCTGCCTTCCCTCTAGTCTTTCACTGCTAAATTAGGGACAGCTAGTACAATTAACCCTCGTGTAGCTTTGCGCGAAATTTCAAACAAACCAAACCTTTGCGTCGACGGAAATGTTTAGATTTTTAGCCGCGGCATAGCGGTTCATAGAACGGCTCTATTTTTTTTTTTTAAGTACAAACGTTTAGCTCATAGCTCCGTCATCTCTTGATCAATTTGAGGTCTAATTACAGTTTTGGACTCAGGAGGCCAAACCCTTTCGTTTGATGTATTTGAGACCACGCCCAAGATTAATTTACTCTAATTTTACCTAAAACAATTTCAATTTGAGGTTAGGCTGGTAGAGATCTTGATGGGTAATAAAATTGAATGGGCTATACGAGCGCCCCATGCTTGATACTGCTGGCGCACAAAAATGTAGCTAATAAAAAGAAAAAAAAATGGTCCTATAGATTAATTTGCTCTAATCCTGCTTAAAAGAATCTCAAGTTCCACGGCTATTGAGGATTCTCTCATGTTTAACATGTTTAATCGTAATTTAAACATTGCTTGTAGTCTTTTAATAAAGTAAAACATTTTTCATAGCATAAATATATATCCATAATTTACACTAAGCCTTTCTGTTTTTGTAGTATTTTATAATCTACAAATCAGAAAGTGTTCGACGTAAGGATCAGCAGATTTTATCACGTCAGAAAAATGTTATCGACTGACTGACACTGCTACCAAAGTATAGATCTTTGAGTTAGAAGTATTAAGTAACTAGCGTATTGCCCGTCAAAAATGATGGGGCAAGTACTATCACTCCCACTTCATAGTATACCCTAACCCAGTGGTCGGTAACCTATGACCCGCGGCAATAATTTGGCTGACCCGCCAAACGTTGGCTTCACCATTGCAACCCGTAAGGGCACAATCATTGTTCAGTTCAAATTTCTCGGCTATGTGAGAAGAACAATGATATTAAAGGAAAGAGTCACGGCTACGGAGAATTTTAAGATCAATTTCAGGGGAAAATATCAAACTGGTCAAACTATTAATTTTTTTGTATGTAAATAAACATACACATTTAAAATACATGTACCGGTTTTAATAATTATATGATTATCACTGACCCAACACAAGGCTAAATTTTCAAAAAAAAATATAATTGACCCGCGATCAAAAAAGGTTGCCGACCACTGCCCTAACCTCACATTTCATAGCTAACTGAAATAAATAAATTCTGAAGAATCAAGCTTGAGTAACAGAGAGGCAAGAGAAGTGCAGTCAATCGTCGGTAAATTCCTTTGTGAGCCAATCAAAATCATACATGAAATGAATTCGTGAGGTATTCATAGAATAATTACTGGTAAATAATTAACAACTACTAATACATTGAAAAGCCAGTGCGTTTTGGTAATACGACTCTCCAACAATGACTTTTATGTTGTGTTGCTTAGCAATTGTTGGTACTAGTCTATGTACCGAAAGTATAAAATGAAATGTGTGACAACAAAACTGGAAAAAGTTTCCATTGATTTAAAAAAAAATTATAAAAAATAGCTTAATTCAGATACGATTAAGTTTAAAATTGAATCGTTATTTTTACTTTCATGATAAATTTTAGGCACTTGGCTCTAGGCTAGGTGATCCCACACTACGTCTTTACTTTAGGCTTATTATACCAACACTCAATACACTTGTAAACTAAACTAAACACATATATGTAAATACTTGTTACGTCTGTGTTCGTTTGTTAATTTTCCGTACAAGTTATTTCCGAGAAACTTCAGCGATACAAGTCCTTTCTTAAATAAAACTAGTTTGCAATACACTTCAACACACGCTAGAATTCACAACGATTCACGCACTTCACTACCGCGTTTGACTCAATTGTCAGTCTCTGTCTCCGCCTGTCTGCAATTCTAATTCCGAATAATTTGTTTCACGTTATCCGGCGCACTTATATACAGGAATAGAGGGCGCCTAGCACATACTGGATTATTCGTGATGTTCCCCGATCCTTCTAGAATATCATGACGTAATACCAGCGTCACGTGACTACCGCTGTCGTAACATACTGTTTAATTATACTTGTAGACGTATTTACTAAATAACTATACTCAATGCATAGTAAAATATCTTGTGTTAAAAACAACACATCTTATATATACGAAGTATAGTGTTTGAATGACTACAACGTGTCTATTATGTGTACACTGTAACAAAAGTGTATGCAAAACCATACATGTGTGAAGTCGGGTGTTTCAATTATTACAACATGCCAATAATATATATAACCTGTAAAAAGTCGTGCTAAAAACCACACAACTTGTATATGTGAAGTTTGGTGTTTGAATAGTTACAACATGTATATTATGTATACAGTAAAAAAAACTTGTTTTAAAAACCAAATGTTTGCTTTGTGGAGCATGAGTTTAGTGTTTGAACAGCTGTAACACAAATTCTAGTTGAAAGCAACACAATCATTCTGGGTAATAAATATAACACAAATGTGTTGGTGTTGACTGGTACAAAGTCTTCATGTGGAATTGCGTATATCTACGTTCACATGTAGAAATTTGACTTCGTAACACAACAATGTAATCAGATAAACACAGTTTTGAACTGAAAACCGCAGTTCATTTATGTTAGAATATACAAAATACCCGAGTTTTATATTGCTGTAAATACAACAGTCAATCATGTTAGTTTGAAAACTGTGGAATTTACATCGACACGATACCCTTAACATACCTGTGTAAATTCACCTTCCTATGTCGTACTGTTTGGAAGATATGACGCGCAGAATTGCGAAAATTTTCTTTATAATCACCCTATATTAGAAATAACATAAAGAAATTAGGAAGCGATACAGTTAAATTTAGTGATTGGTACTGAAATGCTTTTGATGGTTTCTTTCTATTCTGGTATATATACGATAAGTGAAAAAAACCGGGACTTATATCAAGGACCTCTGCCTGAAAGGACAAGTGCTCTGTCACTGAGCTATCCAAGAGTGCTAGCTTTAAAAGTTTTATTTGTCAAAATTGACAAAATTTTCATATTTCGATGTATCTCAAGATCTGTTAAGCGACCATTTGCCACCACATGTTACGTTTACATAACCCCCCCCCATCGTCCCCCATGAAAACTACATACAATAAACAAGATACAACTTTAAAACTGTTGACACGAAACTACATACAATAAACAAGATACAACTTTAAAACTGTTGACACGAAACTACATACAATAAACAAGATACAACTTTAAAACTGTTGAAACACGCGAAAACCTCATAGATTATAAATCACCACCTGAACTCCTATTGCAAACAGAAACTGCCATTCATATAGACAAATATTCAAACCTCATCACAAAAGCAATCTCAGAAACTTTGGAATTAGTTATACCAATAATCAGACTAAATTATTGTAAATGGGAACTTAAAGAAGTCATGGACAAAATCAAATGAAGTAGAAAACTTAGTCCAGTAAAACTTAGTACTAAAACTAGGATTGTTCAAGTAAAAACACAAAACAACAGAGCAGAAGCACAACTCCTCAGTAAACACCACCAAGGAAATTGGAAAAGCATGTATGAATGATCGTAATCCAGCAGAAAAAATAAAATCAGAAAATTGATATAAACATACCCAAAGAATTTACTCAACTTTTCATTACAACATCCAAACAGCTACAACAAAACAAGAAGAAAAAAAGGTAGTCTTCCTTGAACGTCTACAAAACACGTCCTCACTACCAGATCAAGACACATTCGATAACAACTTTAAACTATCTGTAGAAAAAATATTTCTTGTAATTAAACACTACCAGCAAATTCCAGTTGACACACACATCACGCAGTCACCTGCACATACAACACATGAACGTGACTATATAACAAACTCCTACATAAATAATACCTGTAAGAAGCAAATCACCTGGCAAAGGCAGCATCTCTAACGCATGTATTAAACAAGGATCTGACTTCTTATTTAAACATCTAGTGTACATATTTACACTAATATTACGTGACACATCACTGCAGAATATACAACAGCTTCAGTGGTCAAGATATTCGGACTCCACAATATCCAGAATGTTACAGACCTATCAGTTTAGTAGCCAATAATAACGGAAAGAAGAATCACACAGTGACTACTTAGTCTCTTAGAAACTATTCACTGAAATACAAAACATTCTCAGGAAAGGAAGACAAACATCCGACCACCTTGTTTGAAACGGTAATAAAATATTAAAATTAACTGCCCCATTATCGTATTTTTTCATTGATATCAAAAATGGTTTCGACTTAGTCCGGCGCGATGATATTAGATATAAAATAATCAACTCTGAAATTCCCCAATTCTGCCTAAGATACTCACCTGACTTCCTAAATAACAAATAAAATAAAAGGAAACCCAAATGACTATTTCTGCCTATTTTCTAAAATGGCCCAAGGCTCTGTTATTAGCCCCTTAACTTACATACTATATTTAATGGATTTAGAGTTATCACATAAAATTCAAACACACATACAAACTTAAATTTTGCGGATGACATTGCGGTATGGCTTTTCTCAAGGATTATTCTTCAAGCCACTAAACACCTACAACACCAACTAGACCAAAAAGCTCCCCTCAAGCAACTAAACAATCTCAACATCAATTAGACCAAATACAGACCTGGTGCTCCTAATGAAGAATAATACTTCATCTAGTATGGTGTTATTCAAGAAGCTCTCCTCAAGCAACTAACACCTTCAACACCAACTAGACCAAGAAAGATCCCCTCAAGCCAATAAACACCTTCAAAACCAACTAGACCAAATACAGACCTGATGCTCCAAATGGCATGGTGTTCTTCAAGAAGCTCCCCTCAAGCAAATAAACACCTTCAATACCAACTCTACCAAATACAGCCCTGGTGCTTAATTGTCAAAAAACAACAAAGAAAAAAATACAACTAATTGTCTCCACTAGAAGATCCAAACAAACCAAGCTAGTTAAAGTTAAATTCTATGCTGGTGCAATTAAAATAACAACAACAAAAAGAAGCAACAACAACTAAATACCTAGGTATCATACTTGACATTAGACTCATATGGAACATATACAATACTAGTAAAGCCATTCCCTTTGTTAACAAATTAAAAGCCATAAGCATACTACCCGTGAAACCAATATACTAATCTATAAAACCCTAGTACGACCTACCTTAGAATGTGGATATATAACCCTTCTAAATATGTGTGAACGTAACCACATCAAAATTCAGAAAATTCGAAATCAAACACCCAAAATTATATAAAACTACCCAGCTGTACCCGTATCGACGAATTTCATAAATATAGAAAAATGCATTACACTAATGACAGATTTTACAAACTAGCCAAAATATACTTTAAGAAAGCAAACAACAGAAACTTGCTAACCTCCTTTTCTCTTCTAAGTAATTCACCGTCTCACCAAACATGCTCGCCCTTTCAGCTGTGGGGGCGTTATAATGTACGGTCTACCCAACTATTTATTGGTAAAAGAGTAGCCCAATAGTTGGCAGTGGGTGGTGATGACTAGCTGCCTTCCCTCTAATATTTCACTGCTAAATTAGCGGAAATAGCCCTCGTGTAGCTTTGCGCGAAATTCAAAACAAATCAAACCTTTTCTAAATAACACTCCTTCTGGGTGGGATAGATTCTTCTCATTATATGACATCTTCTAAATTAGACTCTTCCTGGGTGGGAGAGATTCTTCTCACTATATGACATCTTCTAAATAAGACTCTTCCTGGGTGGGAGAGATTCTTCTCACTATATGACATCTTCTAAATAAGACTCTTCCTGGGTGGGAGAGATTCTTCTCACTATATGACATCTTCCAAATAAGACTCTTTCTAGGTGGAAGAGATTCTTCTCACTATATGACATCTTCCAAATAAGACTCTTTCTAGGTG